>NC_064628.1:540751268-541052646 GCF_023864275.1 Schistocerca cancellata | reverse complement strand
GCAGGTCGGGCTGGGGGTAGACATGGAAGCAACTCAGAGGTGGGCTGCTAGATTTGTTACCTGTAGCTTAGAACAACACGTAAGTTTTGCGGAGATGCTTCGGGAATTCAAATCGGAATTCCTGGAGGGAAGGCGGCGTTCTTTTCGAGGAACACCAGTGAGAAAATTTAAAGAACCGCGATTTGAAGTTGACTGCCGAACGATTCTACTACTGGCAACATACATTGCACATAAGGATCACTAAGATAAGGTACGAAAATTAGGGCTCGTAAGGAGGCATACAGATAGTCGTTTTTCCTTCAGTTTATTTGCTAATGGAACAGGAAAGGAAATGGCAAATACTGGTATACCGTACGGTGGCTTATGAAGTATCTATGTAGCTGTAGATATCAATGATAATTGCTGAGATAGGAATACAGATGGACCTCCGTGAACAGTGAGAGATTTACATATACAAACTAAAACCATCTTAAAAAATCCTTAATGAACCAACTGAATTAACGCAGAACTTTTTCTTCCAGAATTTCCAAGACATGCTGGCAGCAAAACACAAAAAATAACAACAGTAACACATATTCATCTTCCTGCATGAATTTTGTTCTCGTTGACGTGTAACAACTATGGAATTCTGTAACTTAAAAAGAAAGTTGATTATTCCGCTCTAATGTGAACCTTTTTCTTGTAGCTTTTAACTCATATTATATTTATATCGCCAATGTAAAAAGACCACTGCAGCTAGCAAAATTTACCTAAACATAGTATCTGTACTAGTAGTATTTGAGGTGTAATATACTGTGTCTCATACAAAAGACCATGATCTAGTGAAGTGTAATATCTACCACATCTACATTCTTTATAAAAACATCTAGTGTTTACTTTTAGTTCAAAAATGGTTCAAATGGCTCGGAGCACTATGGGACTTAACATCTACGGTCATCAGTCCCGTAGAACTTAGAACTACTTAAACCTAACTAACCTAAGGACATCACACAACACCCAATCATCACGTTACTTTTAGTGAATCAGTGTAAAACCAAGTGAGCTTGATAATGTATATTATAGGAACATATTTGATATGAATACCACAAGGCAGCGCACTGTAAGTACTTAATGCATAACAGATTTTCGGTTTCATAAACACTTCGTCACCGATCACTAAATTTCCGTCATTTCTGGCAGCAGCAGCGCAGCATCTAGCTACGCTTGGTCAACGGGGTAATGTTCTTGTAACACCTCCATCTGATGATGAGCCGGCAGTGGCTTGAAAGCGTATTTATTGCCACTGGTTGCATATTTATTAACAGATAAATCACCAATTTAAATCACAGTCGCGGTTCATCATCCACACTGGATATACTGGCATTCAAGGAAATTGTTTGTAAGAGTGTAAATAGTTGTAACAGAAACAAATGAGCAGAAAATAATACATCAGTGCGGGACTGATAGTGCTCCGACGAAATGTGGACAAAGGTATGCTTCATTTACATGAAAGCTAACTAATTTTCATTGATTCCATATAAAAGAATGAGGATAATAGGCAGGAATCTTGTGAAAGAAAGTATATGTACGCCAGAGGCAGATACGTTTTGCAAAAGCGCAATAACCTATCACTACTTGATTGAAGTTCTTGTACTTAAAGTAATCTTACCTGAGTATGCAACCAAATAACAGCGGCGAGCTGTACCATTAGACGTGATACTCCTATTAGTGAATTTCAAATTTTTGTGTCAATAAACTGTCAGACAGGCATGTCGAACTGGTAGCTGTGTAACATGTAGGAAAACAGTATTTTAATGTGTGTCTGATTAAACTGCAAGCTTCCTCCTCATCACTGCAGGTACTACAGTTCATGAATTTTTACCCTTGCAGAAGTCATTGTGAATGTTTTTAAGGAACTGAATATTTCGAAACATATTCGTTAATCACGTTAAATATAATGTCCAATAAAACAGTGTCCATATTGTAATCGAAGAAATTAACTTCCATGAGTGACATCAGAGATTCTCCGTGTTCCGACAGTCAGCTGCTGCTGCGGGTGCACAATTTGTGCTCTCTGGCGAGAGGTAGAAGAAAGAAGTCTGCGAACATTAAAACCATGTTTCGAATACAGACTACGCAAGTGTAACACAGGTTTAACTGAAGAAAACCATGTTCTTTGGAAATGCAAACCTTGTCACACAAGAATCCATACATCGAAAATTCAATGAATACTATTTATACTTAAAAATAACGTCCTGGCTAAGACTCACACTCGCAGTCAATTTATATAATGTCAGTGAACTTATACGTAGCTTGAGGTCACGTGGCCGCTTTATCTTTTTAAGTTTGTAAGTATGTACTCTTTGCACAAATATATCTTCTGCATGATTGTAACTCTGGGTATACTCGACAGTACATATGGAAACTTTGAATTTTTTATGGAAGTACATTAACGCTTTTAGGGGGTACAGCCCTTCTACAGGAATACAACTTCTGCACGATAGAAACTCTGGGTGGAGTATTAGGTATGTAACTACATTGATAATATAATGTAGGAACACTGAGGAAAGTAAATGATAGCGTCGAATCTTAATTTAATTGCACAATGTAATCAAAGGTTCTAACAGCTATACCTCTGTAAACAGCGGATGGTTCTTTCGTAAATGAAATTAAGTTAAAATTTACCCTAAGTTTCTATCCTCATTCATGTGGGAGACGCAGTTTTGTCAAATCGGACGAATCTGTGTGACATACTCTATATGAAACATATCCTGCTGATGGTAGTCCCTTGGATCAAAACTAATTGTAGAAATAAATGCAGTACCAACACTGCGAAACCAGCTGCTTTGGTGTTCCTGTTGACGTTTTTCAATATAAACGTCTGTGGATTGGGGCGGGGACTGCGCTTCTCCATGCGCCACCAATTTACTTCTCTGTGCTGATCACATTTCAAAGAAGAAAATTACTGTCATCCTTATAACGGGAATGGGTCATAACATAATCGAGCGCCAATGATGTAGAAATGCTTCTGTTACCGTGGTAACCATAACTACGCAAGTACGTAAGCGATCAGAATTTGCTGTCAGGCCCCACTTCTAAGTTTATTCATGGATAGAACTAATATTGTGGGGCGAGTGGAAGGAAATCAAGGGAAGAATCTTAAATTAATGTTTTGTGAGTTGACATATTGTCAAACTGAAGTATGTCATCTTGTAAATGCTTATATCGTAATTTATTAAATCAAGACCTTATACCGACAATTTCATATTCATACGTGATTAATCCACTAACATATTCGCCATAATATACAAAAATTCTAATTATGCGCTTAGATCAAACCGAAGTGGTATAAAACATGTGACTTAATTATACATCATATCGTCACACACTAAAAGAGTGTCTCAAATAGTAAAACAGACTCTGTTTTACTATGTGGGGACGTGATTTACAATTCAGTGGCATATTTTATATCACTTCATGGCGTTCAGAGTGCGTAATCTACCATGACGAAACTATTAGTGTATTATTCACATCTGAAGATGGCTATAAACTGACAAAAATGGTTCACTTTCACTTACATTCATTGATTGTGGAGTAATCTATATTCTTGGATGTAATATTATTTACACATCGAAGTCAGAAACATATATTCACCGGCATCAGTCAGTTCAATAGTACACAGGTATCACACATGTCAACATTTTCTAAATCAGTTACATCTCAATTGATACATCTTTCAAAGCATATGGAACGTCTCAATTGATACATCTTACAAAGTATATGAACGTAACTGAAAAGAACAAAATGCGAGAAAATAGGGTCCTACACTGGTTTACCGCGATTTTTTTTTCTTCCTGCAAACAGACGGACGCTTCAATTAATAAACTACGTAACCCCATAGACCGCTTTTCGGTCCTTTTACACTGTGCTCGTATTCACGCTCATGCACTCCGTTTTTGCGTAGTAGTATGGGCTGTCATCTGGTAATTGTCAGTCCCTTCCCTTATCGCCCAAATCCAGTACTCGCAAGCTTCAAACTACGCCAGGTTTTGTAGAGAGGTTATGAACAATCTATTTTCGTTGCGTCGGCTACGTACCACATATCTATAGGATTCTAACTTGTTTTTTTTATTTATTCCAGTGAAAGTCAATTTCCTTGCTACTAAATTTTTTATTTCGTTTCTATTAGTCTGGCATGGCGCCTGAAAAAAAATTTTCGTATTGTATATAATCTAAAATCACACACGATTGTTAAATTGTATTGTAAAAACAGACATATGAATAAATGAAACTGTTTAAGTAAATAACGTATAAATGTAGGCAAATGTTGGGGCCCCGTGTTAGAGGAAAAAGACATTTATCGGTACCATAAAAAAATATGTAACTGTAAAGTTGTCAGTTGAAGAAGGAAAAAGTAATATTTTTATTTAAACTTATGATATCATGGAATCGAAAAGGAAAAAAGTAAACAACAACTTACAATCCAATAAACCACGAAAAATTACTGAAATATATTTAAGTGAATTGTATCCAAATTTGTAATAATGTAGTGTATTGTATTAGTTGTTAAAAAGGTGTAAAATGGTAGGTGGCTGAGGCGCCTGAGAACTGTACTTCGAGATTATTTGCTGCATATTGCGGTTCTCCTGTGACTTCTTTGGACTGTTTACTGTACGGCACTGGAGTGTACTGTAATTTAAGGAGCCTCGCGCTTATCTGGAATGAGCTGGCAGCTGAAAACTGTGTCAGCTTTTATAAGTGAGAGAGGGTTGGGATGTATACATCATAGAATTAAAGAAGCACATAAGTTCATATAAAAAAATATAGATTTAATTTTTAACAGTTCCACTCCCATCGCATGTATGCGGTGCCGCATTATTGACATTGGTGAACCGCCGTCAAAATTTAGTGCCACAGTACTGATATTTATTATTATTTTTTGGCAGCAAGGTGAAGTATGTTGAGGTATGCATTTTGCGACACTGAACGGGGTAAGTAATTAATTATGAGCTAGCCGAACACAAAAGATAATTTAAAACAATTAACTGCGTCAATCACTTTTATTGTCTTTCATGGCACGTTTCAATGGCTTGCACTCTCATATTCAAACTGGATCAGTGTCTCACATACAATTTCATTCGCTGGATGTAGGTAGTTGTCTGTTATGAACTTCAGTTCGAAGATGTTGCAGTAAAAGGAGAGATCTTTGAAATTAAGTTCAAAACTGACAACTTGCTACTTCTAGAAAATGAATTTATAACGTGATCTACTGATTCATCTGAGGATAAATGCGTAAGCCTTCGAAACGTCGTTGAAGAAAATAAAACTGACTGACACAGATAATTAAATTTCATTTACCTTTTACGTCATTAACAGCTGTGGTTGGCAAACCACAGTCCGACAAAGACGACAGACGCTGGGGTGACGAAAGTCATGGGATAGCGATATGCACATTTACAGGTGACGGTAGTATCGCTATGCAAGGTATAACATGCAGTGCATTGGCGGTGCTGTCATTTGTAGTGTTTTAATTCTACATCTACATCTACATCCATACTCCGCAAGCCACCTGAGGGGGTGTGTGGCGGAGGGTACCTTCAGTATCTCTATCGGTTCTCCCTTCTATTCCAGTCTCGTATCGTTCGTGGAAAGAAGGATTGTCGGTATGCTTCTGTGTGGGCTCTAATCTCTCTGATTTCATCCTCATGATCTCTTCGCGAGATATACGTAGGAGGGAGCAATATACTGCTTGACTCTTCGCTGAAGCTATGTTCTCGAAACTTCAACTAAAGCCCGTACCGAGCTACTGAGCGTCCCTCCTGCAGAGTCTTCCACTGGAGTTTATCTATCATCTCCGTAACGCTTTCGCGATTACTAAATGATCCCGTAACGAAGCGCGCTGCTCTCCGTTGGGCCTTCTCTATCTCTTCTATCAACCCTATCTGGTACGGATCCCACACTGCTGAGCAGTATTCAAGCAGTGGGCGAACAAGCGTACTGTAACCTACTTCCTTTGTTTTCGGATTGCATTTCCTTAGGATTCTTCCAATGAATCTGTCTGGTATCTGGTTTACCAACGATCAACTTTATATGATCATTCCATTTTAAATCACTCCTAATGCGTACTCCCAGATAATTTATGGAATTAACTGCTTCCAGTTGCTGACCTGCTATATTGTAGCTAAATGATAAGGGATCTATCTTTCTATGTATTCGCAGCACACTACACTTGTCTACATTGAGATTCAATTGCCATTCCCTGCACCATGCGCCAATTCGCTGCAGATCCTCCTGCATTTCAGTACAATTTTCCAATGTTACAACCTCTCGATATACCACAGCATCATCCGCAAAAAGCCTCAGTGAACTTCCGATGTCATCCACAAGGTCATTTATGTATATGGTGAATAGCAACGGTCCTACGACACTCCCCTGCGGCACACCTGAAATCACTCTTACTTCGGAAGACTTCTGTCCATTGAGAATGACATGCTGCGTTCTGTTATCTAGGAACTGTTCAATTAAATCACACAATTGGCCTGATAGTCCATATGCTCTTACTCTGTTCATTAAACGACTGTGGGGAACTGTATCGAACGCCTTGCGGAAGTCAAGAAACACGGCATCTACCTGTGAACCCGTTCAAAAAATGGTTCAAATGGCTCTGAGCACTATGGGACTCAACATCTTAGGTCATAAGTCCCCTAGAACTTAGAACTACTTAAACCTAACTAACCTAAGGACGTCACACACACCCATGCCCGAGGCAGGAGTCGAACCTGTGACCGTAGCTGTGAACCCGTGTCTATGGCCCTCTGAGTCTCGTGGTCGAATAGCACGAGCTGGGTTTCACACGACCGTCTTTTTCCAAACCCATGCTGTTTCCTACAGAGTAGATTTCTAGACTCCAGAAAAGTCATTATACTCGAACATAATACGTGTTCCAAAATTCTACAACTGATCGACGTTAGAGATATAGGTCTATAGTTCTGCACATCTGTTCGACGCCCCTTCTTGAAAACGGGGATGAGCTGTGCCCTTTTCCAATCCTTTGGAACGCTACGCTCTTCTAGAGACCTATGCTATTCATGTGAAAAGGGCTGCGACGCAGCTATGCACGCACGACGGGAATTAACAAAATTTGGGCGTGGAATGGTACTTGGAGCTAGACGCATGAGACATTCCATTTCGTAAATCATTAGGGAACTCAGTATTCTGGCGTCCATAAGTGAATATCACATTTTAGGAAGTACCTTTCACCATGAAGAACACATACGCCGTCGGCCTTCACTTAACGACGGAGATAAGCAGCATTTGCAAAGAGTTGTCAGTGGTAACCGACAAGCAACAACGCCGGAAATAATCATAGAAATAAATGAGGGACGTACAACGAAAGTATCCGTTAGGACAGCGCAGCGACATTTGGCGTTAATTAGCAATGGCAGCAGATGACCGATGCGAGTGCCTTTGCTAACAGCGAGACCCCGCCTGCAGCTCATGACCATATCAGTTGGACCCTAGACAGGAAAACCGTGGCCTGATCAGATGAGTCCTGATTTCAGATGGTAAAAGCCCTACGTAGCCATGGACCCAAGTTGGCAAAAAGATACTGTGAAAGCTGGCAGTGGCTCCATATGAGTGTGGGCTATGTTTATGTGGAATGGACTGGGTCCTCTGATTACGTTCGTCTACTTGGAGACCATTTGGAGCCATTCATGGACTTCATGTCCGAAACAGTGATGGAATTTCTACCGAAGACAATGTGCCATATCACCGGACCACAATTGTTTGTGAATGGTTTGAAGAAGATTCTGAACAATTAATGTGTGTGAATTGCTAGGGGACCAAACTGCTAAGGTCATCAGTCCCTAGACTTACTACTACTACTACTACTACTACTACTACTACGTGATCAGGCCCAGTGGACCGCACGCATCTACAAGTTTCCTCCTCCACTGTATTCTGTCCATTGCTGCTATCCGCCATCCGTTCACATCTATTGATACTTGGTTTAAATCTTCATGGAGTCCATCCCTCCAACGCTTCTTAGGTCTCCCTGGCGGTCTCTTTCCTGTAGGTGTGAAATCCAGGAGCTTCCGAGGCCATCTGTGATCCTCCATTCGGGCCACATGGGCGGCCCACTGCATTCGTTTGGCTTTGACAGTTCCTGCTATGTTGGGCTGCTGGTATAGTTCCTCAAGCTCTTGGTCGTATCTGGTCCTCCATTCCCCTGTATCTGCATCCAGAACCGGACCGAAGACCTTCCGAAGCACTTTCCTCTCAAAAACAAGGAGCTTATGGAAGTCCTGTTTCCAGATACTCCATTTCTCACAGCCATATAGAACAACAGGCTGGATCAGGGTTTGGTACAGTCGAATCTTGAACTGTCTGGAGAGATATCTGGACCGAAGCAGTTGTGCTAGGCTGTGGTAAGATCGGTTTCCTGCTTGTATTCTGGCATTGATGAGTTCTCAGTGAAAAGTGCCCCTAGGTATTTGAATTCATGCCCGAGGGAGGACTCGAACTTCCGGCGGGAGGGGCCGCGCAATCCGTGACATGGCTCCTCAAACCGCGTGGCCACTCCGCGCGGCTTCTGAACAATTGAAGCGAATGATTTGGCCACCCACACCGCCTGACATGATGCCGTCCAACATTTATGGGATACAACGGAGAGGTCAGTCAGTGCACAAAATCCTGAAGAGACAACACTTTCGCTATTACGGACGGCTATAGAGGCAGCATGGCTCAATAATTCGGCAGGAAACCTCGAACGTGCATGCCGCGTCGAGTCGTTGCACTACGCCGGGAAAAAGGAGGTCCGACGCGGTATTAGGAAGTATTCCATGACTTTTGTCACCTCAGTGTGAGGTAGCCGTACACAGCAACTACATTGTCTCTGAAGGTACGATGTTTGTTCAAATCAATTCGTTACAGAAACATGCAGACTGAAGAGAAGCGAGATGACGTTTTTTCTTCTCCAGCGGCAGAGGTGGTGCGTGTTCGGCGGATTGGCGTGTGATCTCCGCGCCGGGCAGTCGCTATCATTACTAGCGCGGCGCCGGTCCCCCACGGGATATCATTACGGCCTCTACCTGCCGCAGACGTAGCCACGGCCACAGCCTCGGCCGCTACTCATGAATATTGTATACGGTGGATTCTTGCGCTCTCATCTGCTGCTCTAATCTGGGGTGCGGCGGCGGCGGCAGCGGCGCGCTACCATTCATCAAGTGTGCTTTACGGTTATATCCCAGGGGGCGGCCCGGCACGGCGAGGCCGAAAGCACTCGCCCGGCCACCTTGTTTTCTTTCCCGCCTCTGTTACGGACGTGAGTTAAAACGCTATAAGCGTTCTCGAGCTACGAAGACAGGTCGAGATCTTCTTAATATTCGGGAACGTGTTTGACTTTGAATGGTTCCGTCACACATCTCTGATAAATTTACATTACAATCACCACGAACCATTTGTTTTTATCCGACTGCTCAACAAAATACGAAAATAATTAGTGACGATTTCCAGTTTCTCAATGGTGACTTGTAACACCTATGAGTATGAAGGTTTCATGATTCATAATTCATGTTGCTTTTATTTAATTCCGTAGGTATAACTGAAACGTTGTGTCCGACTGCGATTCGAACCCAGATTTCCTGTTTATCTAGAGCAATTCCAAAATGGTTCAAATGGCTCTGAGCACTATGGGACTTGAGGTCATCAGTCCCCTAGAACTTAGAACTACTTAAACCTAACTAAGGACATCACACACATCCATGCCCGAGGCAGGATTCGAACCTGCGACCGTAGCGGTCGCACGGTTTCAGACTGAAGCGTCCAGAACCGCTCGGCCACAGCGGTCGACCCGAGCAACTCCCTTAACCAATACGCTATCCGAGTACGCCTCCAAGTCTATTCAAATTTTGATTATCCTTGTTTTAGTTTCATTTTGATACTGCACGCAATTTCACAATTTCTGTATCTGTAGCCGTTTAATAGTGGTATAATTTCTCCTTCATCGATATTGTTTCCACATGAGTATACCACTAGCACATTCAGTTTACCAATCTCTATCGTATAAATGTGGTAAAACACGTAAAGTTAAAACACGCAAATTGCTCCAAGTCTGTACATTTTTATCCCCCAGATATTATAATGAAGAATCCTGAATACACATTTTTCCGATACAGCGTTGAGCCTTGCGCAGCTCGTGTTCATGCCATTTCTTGCTTGACAGCTTGTCTTTACGGAACTGTCGCCTCGCTTCTTATTCGATTTACTGTCGTCACTAAGTTGCTGGCTTTCCTGCCCGTGAGTGGCAGCAGCAGCAGCTCGTATCGATAAGATCACTGTCGTATTATCTTTTAAGCGACCACTAGTCTTACCGGCTCGTCGTGCGTCGGGGGTTGAGTTGGGACGCAGTACCAGTGAGGTCCGGACAGCCAGTATTCGCCGACCGCATGCGACACGCATGCACAGTCCGACGGAAGGAGACTGGAGCGGGACGGCCGTTGGTTGGTCGTTCGGTCGGTCGTCGCATCGGGCGGCATGTATTTGGTCTTTTGACCGCTTCTGGGCCCCTTCAATTGATCATCTTGCGGGACCTTGGTCGGTTCCTTCCTTGTGCAAAGATGTCGGGTGGCCAATGGGCCGATGTTGCCTCTGCATGGTTGGGTCCGAGCCAGTGTCTCCGGATCGTCGTGTGTCCGTGTTCCGAACGGACATCAAGGGAGTCGGGATGCACCTGCAGTGAGCTCCGGACAGCCATGACTCGCCCGACCGTTGCCGACACACATAACTTGAGTGGGGACCTTGGTTGGTCGTTCGTCTCATCGGACGACGTGTATTTGGTCGCCGATCGCTTATGGAAACTCTGCGTGTGTCGGCTCGTGATTTCTCCTTGTTGTCCCACAGTAATTGGTTTTAGGATTGTCGGAGATCTTGGTGTAAGTGTTTACGTGGAACTGTGTGTAGCTTCTGTGATTTCCACTGAGCAGTTATGAATGCTTTCTGCGTACTGGAATACGCAGTCGGTCGGTTCGGACAGAGCAGCGGGTGTGTATTTCCTCCCCGTGTTGATGCTGCAAGGCACGGCGTGTACTTCGACAGCCTTTGGTGTTGTTCATATTTTTGAGTGGTTATTGTGCCTTGGCTGTTTTTAGACGCCGATTTTGAAGACGTAGTGCCGCTGGTAGCTTCGTTCTCGGCTGATATTTTCCGTGGTCGTGCCGTTGGTCGGTAGATGGGAATTGATTAGGTTTGCTGGTCGGTCCTTCAGCCGTCCCTGGGTCGGGTGGTTGCCATCTGATTACTTAATCTTATTCTTGGCTGCATGTCTCACCCAAACTTATGTTACAGTTACCTCCTCAGGCCGACCCTTGGAACACTTCTGACCACCACTGTTCTGTTGTTTTTTTATTGTGATTTTCTTTAATCTCAAGTCTTGTCCGAGGCCTTCAGTCGCCTGTTATTTGGTTTGTTTCAACAGTAAAATAAGGCCTTCAGCCGACTTAAATAAAGGTTTCAAGATTTAATTGTTTAAAAATTATTTAAAAAAAGGAGATTTTGCCCATTGGAAATCCTTATGTCCTTAGGTTAGTTAGGTTTAAGTAGTTCTAAGTTCTAGGGGACTCAGCTTTTAAGCCCCATAGTGCTCAGAGCCATTTGAACCATTTGAACCATTTGAGCATCAAAACAAATAAATTTCGATAAGGAACATATGATCCATCAAGTAAAGTTGTAATGTTGCCGAACATTTTGTTATTGCTGCAGACATAAGCTATTGTGTCTGTGTCGCTGGGAATGAGTACTGGCAGTCAAATACCGACAATTCGCATGTTTGGGAACGTGTGAAACCACGTGCCCATCAACAGCGATTCGGTGTTAATGTGTGGACCGGAATTGTCGGTGATAGGTTGATTGGACCATGGTTTCTTCCATTGCGCTTCAGCGAACAGACATATCGCGTCTTAGTGGGACATGTGCTGCCAGAACTGCTGGAAGACGTACCTCTGAATAGAAGAAGAAGGATGCACTTCCAGCACTATTTGGCGCCAGTCCATTTCAGCTTTAATATGAGGAACTATCTGAGAGCCACCTTCGGGAACCAAAGCATCAGACCTCCTGTGTCTGTATTTATTTCTCTGGGAGCATGCGAAGAGGGTGGTGTATGAAACCGTTGTGAAAACTGAAGCAGGCCTCGTCGCTAGAAAAGCCGTCGCCACAGTTACCCTTCCAGACATGAATCTTCGAATGGACGCGACTATCAATGGTCCAACGATGTACTGCGTGCATACTGCCCGATAGCCGCGCATTCCAGCAGTCACTGTGAATGCCATTGCTGTAATTAGTGTGCCGAACTGCCAGCTGTAAGAATCGTCCCTAGCATCAGAAACTGCCGTCAGGGACCATTTGAACCATAACTAAATATATTTGTTTCGATGTTCCTAACCCCCTGAACTAGTTTGTTTCGGAACACCCCGTACATTTATTACCTACAATGCATGTCTCCGTTGTTATTATCTTCATTTAAGTACAAAAATAATTAAAAGTGAAGGTATCCTCCTCAAACCTAAGATGGTTCGAGCACAGCAATGCTTAACTAGGTATGGTCCTTTAGAAGGTAGTTGCACATGTCTTCTCGCAGTCGAACTGACTTACCCATTCAGTTACAGGAGGGATTCACAGTGTAACCTGGGTCCCGAGTCATCAATGCAACTCGGTTTTTATGTACACAAATTACTTCCAGAGCTCAAATCACCGACGAAAATAACCCTAAGATCAGCTGGGAGCTAAAGTCCGGCCTTTGGATTCGTAATGTGCCTCTTACCCAATTTTTGGAAACTGCTTCTTCTAAATGGAGACGTTCCCATTTTCCCCTTCTTTCCAACTTAATGAATTTTCTTCTTTCCAAGTTAAAGTATTGTATGCTAATAATATTAAAAATGGTGAGTCTTCAAAAAAATCAAGATCCTGGTTCATCAGAAATAATGGTTTATTTCCATGCTGTTACGTGAAAGATAACGCAAATGGAGCAAACTCAAATTGCCTTCTTCTGATTATTTTGTTAAATAATCTCATTAAGAAAAAAAGTAAATAAATAGGAAGAAAAATTTAGAGTATCGTAAGCTTTATGTTACCCAATCATTTATCATCTCCACTTGCTCTTACTAAAAAAAGAAAACAATTATGATGGAAACGCTGTTGCCGTTTGCGTCCCTTGCGGTCGTATAGTGAACGGCATGATTCCCATTTTCGAAAGGTTCGCCAAACAACAACACCCCTGCTCATCCTTCTAACTTTCAGTTGCCGGTTCTTCGCTACTCCATTCCAGCGCCGCGCAGACAGGTCAGTCAGTTTGTAAGTAATAAGTGCACTGTGTGTGAACGATGGAGGTTGATATATTGATGATAGATGCTTATAAATTCTGTTTCCGTAAGGGTCCCGTCCTTGGCGTTGATAGATACAAGTGTACAAGAAAAACATGTAAGTGTTTTGTGAAATTAAATTCTTTAAATTGTGTTATCGATTCGTAATTGGATCATAATCATGAAAAGCATGAATCTAGTATATTAAACCGGCAGAGAGTCAGTAATATCATGAAGAGAAAAGCTGGAGAACATTTGTGTAACTTACCAGAATTACTTGAAGCTCTGGCGAGAAATATTCACACGACTCCGAAAAGAATATAACGTGTTTCTCACGCCAAAGCAGTTTGAATTTTCTGAAAGAGTCGAGGACTTTACTTATAGATGGGATCTTCGAGAGGTACCCTAAGGTGTTCCACCAAATATGTATGATTCACTGAGTAAATAAAAAATACTATTTGTATTTCGCGTTCGTATTTTTTTTTTTTTTGCTTTCAAATTAAAAGCATATCACGTATAAGTAAGTTTTGCTCTAAACTGCAAAAATCACCGAATCCAGAAATTATGTACGTTGACTTTGAGACAACAATTCATCAGGCAGTTATTTATGTTTGGCACCAAACGAATATAATGTGCTGCAGATTTCATCTCGGGCAGACATGATGGAGAAGGATTCAGTGATTGGAATTTCAAATGATTTTAAGTCAAAGGAATCTGAAATCGGAAGCTTTCTGAAAACTTTGTTTTGATTGACTGTCCTGCCACACGACCAAATTGAAGATTGCTACATTGAAGACCTAATGTCTTGCAAACCTAACAATGAATATCTGGGTGACTTCTTTGATTATTTACTTCATACCTTTATTCTTGCAGATACCAACTTTCCAGCCACCTTGCTACCCGACTTTAGCAATGGCTCCGACGGGGCTACTAATTGGCGTGAGGCAATCCACTCTTAAGTGAAAGCCCAATTTTACTATTCCCATCCGAACGTATTCCATCTGTTAGATACATGAAAAGGTATTCTAACTGAAGTGTACGTCAAAGCGAGAACCGAGAAGGAAACTACTCCCAAAAAAAAAAAAAAAAAAAAAAAAAAAAAAAAAAAAAAAAAAAAATGCGGGACGATTAAAACTAAATAAAGCAACAAATGGAAAAAGGTGTCAAATTCAATCATTACCTGGTATGAATATGTTCAAAACATTTGATACAAGTTTTTCCGAACTACGTAGTGTTATTGCTCATCCTCGACAGTTCCAGCTTAGATTGTGTTGTACTTAGATTACGAGAATATCGGAAAGCCAAATAATTATAGCCGGACATACTGCGTGTAAATAGTTCTAAGTATGTGTTAAACGGGTACGGAAATATTATGGCACTGTTGACGGCAACTACTGGGAATCAATAGATCCGCTCTGGGGTTAATACGGTGATAGCTAATGGGAAGCAAGACGTCCGTTTCGGATTAAGTTCGGTGTCAACCGACGCACTAGGAAACACTCGTTAGCGCTGTAATTGCCCGACAATTGTGCCCTCAATGTGCTATACCGTGTACAAAACCGTCTAGGTCTAGTTTTTTACGCGAAGCACTCATGTCCGAAGACTTTCATCTAGCAGCCGTCTGATCGCCGTTAGCAGACCTGCGATAGATACTCGTGACAGCAGCACGTGAACATGTGACAAGTCTCTCCGTTGTCGTGACAATCCTTCCCGACAGCTTCGCCTCACAATGCTGCCTTTGTCAGGACCGCCTCAGTTAGCGTCTTTTCCATTTATTGCCGTTTGAGCTGTATTGTGAGGATGTTTTCTGTTAGTCTATGTTTCTGATGTGTTATTATGTAAGGCGTCATGGAACATGAAGGGTGGATAATGCTACTGTCATATGCGGTGACTCAGTACGCTTTTGGTTTGCAGAAAGCTTCCGTGAGGCACTCATAAATATAGTCTTCAATAAACAGTTCACTTACATCTCCGTTTATGCTTTCCCAACCCATTCTGTGTCCCTCTACTACGCGTTCCGCGTAAGGATGACTTCTACATAGATAATGTTGTGCAAATTCTTCTCCTATAGGGTTTCAGCCTCTTGCTAACAACACGTAGAAAATCTTTTTTTTTTTTTAAGTAGTTCTGTATTATGTTCCAGTGCCCCTATGAATTGTGAATAGGTTAAATAATTCTTCAAATGTCAACCAGGGCCGTTAATCTCCATAGAAGAGAATGGATTGCCTCAGAAAATTAATGCAAGCCGCCGTTCAAGCGTAAATTGTGAGCGTTCTCTTAAAAAAAACAAAGCGTAGCATCTGCGTTCGACAATTTACATATGCTGTTTAGCTGAAATGTTCCGTAATATTTCCATATATTACTCCAGCCAGTTTCCCTGTTAGAATTTGTTCCAAGTTTCAATGTAGAATCTAATACTGGATCTTCCTCCCAGTTCTTCCCAGTTAACAGGCTTCAGAACGCTTTCGAACATTAAATGAGTCATCACCAGCAATCCATAGACGTAAGATGATTCTTTGCAAACGTAACGTACGCGTTATGTTGTAAGATCAATTGGTTTGGCCGGCCAGAGTGGCCGAGCGGTTCTAGGCGCTTCAGTTTGGAACCGCGCGATCGCTACGGTCGCAGGTTCGAATCCTGCCTCGGCATCGATGTGTGTGATGTCATTAGGTTAGTTAGGTTTAAGTAGTTCAACGTTCTAGGGGACTGCTGACCTCAGCTGTTAAGTCCCACAGTGCTCAGAACCATTTGAACCATCAATTGGTTTGCGTACTTTTTAAATGATATATTTTTATGGACTTGATCCCCAGCTATCACTATTAAAGAGATTATCACTGTTTAAAATGTCACTGTTGCGACTAAAACACTTCTTTCAGTGTAATAAGTACTTTCCAAAGATCAATACACTTAACAGTATTACTTGACGGTCGTGATATTTTGCAAATTAGTACATATTTTCACAGTAATGACCTATGAGTGTTCATTGCCTGTTGAGGATCATCTCATAAATAAATAAATATCTTTTTAGATCACTTAATTATTTTCCAGTACACTGAACAAATATTTCTTTTATGCCTTTGTATAGGTACTATTCTATTCAAAACGTGTGCTCGACACAAATTAATGAAGATACACATCTCACACTGATAGAGGTTACATAGATCACGGCATATGAAAGACTTTTTCAAGTCTCATAGAGGATTGGGGCTTAATTCACAATCTTTTTTTAAAATTTTGTTCTTAATAGACAGTATACTAGTTCTCGACAGTGATCCCCAGCTGTTCACTCCGTTGCGAATCATCGGCTCCTTCTTTCAGTGAACTGCACTGCTCATTGCTGCGTCAGTGGGGACCACTGCATCATCTTGCCAGTAACTCGCTCGTTCAG
The DNA here is from genome assembly GCF_023864275.1 of Schistocerca cancellata. Taxonomy (NCBI): domain Eukaryota; kingdom Metazoa; phylum Arthropoda; class Insecta; order Orthoptera; family Acrididae; genus Schistocerca; species Schistocerca cancellata. The sequence goes on along the minus strand of NC_064628.1, from coordinate 541,035,924 downwards.
CACAACCAACAAAAGTAGGAAGCCATCTTTAATACGCACATAATGTAGACCTACAATATACGTAAATGAACAGTTAATGCATTTCACTTACGTAATTTCACTGAAGCGGAAAATAAGGTCAGCGCTGCTTCTTAAAATCAGGAGTATTACACATTGAAAGCAGGTAGTGAAGCGGATTATATGCAATGGGTATTTGCATTCGCGTACCACACAAAAAGCATGTCGGGACACGAAGCTGCACATCTTCATTGGGTCAAACAACACGGGAATGTGACAGTAGCTGGTTGGAAGTGTCTAGTACTGTCTAAAGACTCTCGATTTTACGTGCAAGGTGTCGAGCTCACCCACAGCCCAACCAGGCGTTTGACCCGCAGTACATACGGAGTGCAGTCATCACGGGGCTGGTTCTGTAATGTTTTGGTCGTGTGTTTTGTAGTATGATTTCATCACATTCATTCTGGTTACCGTGAACATTAACCAGGATGTTCATTACAGCATTTTCGATGAGCATATGGTGCTCGTTCTTCTACATCTTCATGATGAGTGTTGTGTAGAGACTCTTGTCTTCCGCCGCGCGGTCTTGGGCGGCTTGCAATTGCCATGGTTCGCGCGGCTCCCCCCCCCCTCCCCCCCTCACCGAGGTTGTCCTTAGCGTAATATAGTTGAGTTAGATCAAGTAGCGTATAAGTGTAGGGACCGATGACCTCACCAGTTTGATCCCATGGGAACTTACCACCACTCCTGTCTTCCAAAAATGACAACAGCCGGGTTCGCAGCGAAGCATGCATACATTTAATGAATACTGACACACCCCGTCGACCCTCGACTAGCCTGCTAAATCAGTCGATTTTATTCATTTATAAAATACGCGGCAATTTGGAACAGTGGGCGAATCACAGTGGATGAATCAACATCCCGCAATTTTATATCTGTACGGAGTATAATCATCAGCGTGTAGCTTCAACTGTATATGGAAATCCAGAAGAAACTTGTAGGCTGTCTTCGTCACTGAACTGAGTCCATTATCGAGGCTAGAGGCAGTGTCAGTGTGATGCCTCCTCGTGGTGTTTTGTCTGGTGTTCTTATATGGGACACTTTACTGCCGCTAGATATGTTTTGTGTCACTGGGGATGAAATATTGAAAAGAGACCTAAAATGGCAATGAAGATTAAAATACACTAAAAGCTGTGTGAATGAAGAGCGTAGACGTATGACGAATTTATGGAAAGATTTTCCATATTTTAGAGAGCTGGAAAAAATATTGAGAGAGGAAATATCCAAACGATCATAGCGTATCTCATAAAATGTCATCAATATTCCTCAAACTGCTTGGATCTGGCAGTAAAAGCTACAGAAGTCATCTAAACTTCCTGGCAAAAAAAAAAAAAAAAAAAAAAAAATAATAATAATAATAAAGTGATGCACCAGAAAGAGAGGAGAAAACTAAATGAAATTTCATTTGTTGAGAGCGAATGCGAAGTTATTTCAGTAATTACAAAACAGTCAAGATTACAAAGAACTTAGCAGTATGGGTCCACTTACTAGTATGACTTTGCATCGCCTGTGACTTGAATACATACAGTGATTCATTCGTGAAGGACGTCATGAGACCTTTGTATCGTCTCCTGCGCTTTAATCAACTGGATAATGGCACTGGGACGTAGTTGACATCTAGGCTGGTCCCACACTTGTTGTATTGAGTCACTGGATGAAACGTGACAGCCTGTTGGTAGACTGACACGTCCCAGGTTTTATTGTCATACTTCACATTAATTCATTCTGGTTGAGTCTGATCGATGTTAGTTGATGAATGTTCCCATTTATAGTAAACAGTATTCAGTGACGGCAGAGATTAGAAAGTCAGTTAGTTTCCTACTTCCTTCACTTTATGGTGAATCGCGAATGTAAAACTATGAATATTTCTTGTGAATACTGAAACGAAGTCACATATAGTACCCAGTACTGTCCATCCTTTCAGCTTGATCTTTTAAGTCCCGTCTACTACACCTTGAAGTGCGTAACATGAATAGTGAAATGTGCTGTATATGTAACTAGATGGCCAATGCATGCTTCATGTTTCATTATGGCCACTATTTTCAAATTAATTTTATGTATTGCATCCAGTTCATTTACATTACACGAGGCTATGGAAGTTTAAGGCATAAAATAATCAACCTAACACTAATAAGGGTGGCCTCATCATGACACAGAGAAGTCATAGAGACGTGTGCCACTTGTGGGCCCGCACTGTCCTGGACGTACCACTGTGCTTTCAGGGCTCCCTCAATCACTAACAGTCATGACCTGAACTCATATCGGAAGGCTCCCACACCATGACGCCCACAGTAACACAGCTGCGCCTCTCCAGAAAATTGGAAGAGCGTGACCTCTCCTGCAGGTGCAGTCATACTCGCCGACCATGGTTAACGGGGGAAGAGCAGAACGGCGATTCATCGCTAAACACAATGCAACGCCATTCGTCCTCAATACACGCTTCCTCGTCAAAGCATCATTCCAAACGCAGCCATTTGTGTTGTGGGAGCCTACTCATGAGATGGCAACTCACTAGCCCAGCTGTTGCTGGTCTCCGACCAATAATGTGGGCTGAACAGATGCCAGATGCAGCTGTGATTGGGTTACGATGTGCCTGGTGCTCAATTTGGAGATCCTCCCTTGTGGTGACCAGATGTGGTCTGCCGGAACCTTGACGGTGAGTATGCGTTGCCCTCACGTTCCCATGCAGTCCAGCATCGGTCCACTGTCACAGCTGAATGCACCACAAATCTTGATGTTGCATGATTCGACCAGACAGCCAAGTGATCACTCAACATCTGACGCTGTTCATGCCTTTTTATGTACCATACGAGACCTGCTGGCGACAGTAAACAGAATAACACTGTGGTGGTCGCTCTACGCGTCATTCACCTACCCGTCGATGGTTTGTATGATATCTGACCATGACTTCTGGGTGCTTCAATTTTATTATCAGGCAGTAGATTCTACATGTAGCTGGAACAACAAAATATTTATCGTAGATCCAACATCTGGACGCCGTCGCCTTCCTTCGAGCGTCCGTCCATCCTGATTTAGGTTTTCCGTGATTTCCCTAAATCTCTCCAGGCAAATGCCGGGATGGTTCCTTTGAAAGGGCACGGCCGACTTACTTCCCCATCTTTCACTACTCCGATGAGACCGATGACCTCGCTATCTTGTCTCCTCCCTCAAACAACCCAACAACCCAGCCCTTCCTTCGAGCAGTGCGACAGTTCTGCCATCCAACTGTTAACCTGAACATTGAGTCGTACAGATATGCTACTTAGGATTTTTCAAGAAGCGTGAATATTTACGATTGCCTGATGAAATTTAAAGAGGTGACTTCCATTGGAAGCCGGCAGCTTCTGGTCTCTAACCTGTGTAATAATAAACCGAGACATAGATGACTTCTGGTGCTGAAATTATGTTTTTTCGATGCTCTTTAGCATGCTCAGCTGTCAGCGGAAGAACTGCAGAACCAAAAAGCTTCGGTATGTCGCTGGGTTACCTTCCTGGTAGCACATAAAATTCCCCACTTCAGGTCCTCGGCTTGATTCATGTCTGTGATGGATCGTTGAAGAGCGGCCGGTCTGAAGCGGGAGTAATTAAATAAGTGCGTATTATGAGCAGCCAGTGGTGGCCGCCCCCGGCCTATAACTCTTCATTAGCCCCCGTGCCGCTGTGAGCCATTGTCGCGCCTCCGCCCGACACCCCCACACCAGCTCCTCGTCGCCCTCTGCTCTTACTCACAGCGCTGCCGTCGCCATCGGGCTCTCTCCATGGCTTCAGCAAAGTGCTGAAAATGCTAAACGTCTTAAATTACAGGCGCGAAGCAACAAGGACTAGTCGACGGCCCCGTCATTAAATATGTCACATTGCATGAAGTCAAAAAGTTGCTCCTCTGCAGTCTTTTTGACACATTACTACACGGACTTACAATCAGAATACAGTTTTCGGTTTATAGTCTCTTTAATTGCTGACACGTTGTTAAGTATGGAAGATTCAATCGATTCCACAGCTCCAAAGATTCTCGATGGGTAATTGCTATAAGGCTGCACAGTTCACAGCCGTCACTGTAACAGCCAATTACCATTGGCCTCACCCTAAGATGAAATGCTTGTTGTAAATTATAATTTTCTTCCCCATTTCTCTGTTACCTCTACCTTTCCCCGATCATCATATTCACCGACCTCTGTATTTCCTCCATATACCACAATAGCCTGTATCAGAACTCAAATGGCGTACTGTTTTGTTCTTCACATTCATATACTTTTAATTTTTGTGCACAATGTAATAAACGGTTTATTGGTACATACCTGCTGTGTCTGTATTTCAATGTTTGTGTACAGTTCGGAGATTTTCAATTACGAAAACTTACAACGGCTGAGAGAGCGATGTGCTGACTACGTGCCCCTACGTATCCGCATCGAGTGGCGCCTATCAACTGAGGATGACACGGTGGTCGGTCGGTACCGTTGGACCCCCCGCGGTTTGTTTGTATGGAGTTAGTTTTGTTTAATTTAGAGATTTTAACTGATATCTGTATGAATTGTGTTGTTCAATATTTTTATGTCACTCAAGCATTGGGTTTAGCATATATATTCATACCTTCAATCTAAAATATTCGTTATACTATTGCTTTTTAACCATGCAAATTGAAGCATTCCAATTTTGTGTCTTTCATGTAGGTGGATAATCATTATATGTCACACACACACACACACACACACATATATATATATATATATATATATATATATATATATATATATATATATATATATATATATATATATATATGGAAATGCAGAATTTTTAGTGCAAGAAGCTGTCGCTTGTGTGGACTCCTTGTTCAATCTTCAGTTATCTTACAGTATCCTATAAAGCTGAAAGTTGGTTCACTACAAACTATAAAATAAATGCTTTTGTTGTTGTTGTTGTTGTGATCTTCAGTCCATAGACTGGTTGGATGCAGCTCTCCATGCTACTTCTTCATCTTCGAGTAATTACTGCAACCTACATCCTTCTGAATCTGCTTAGTGTATTCATCTCTTGGTCTCCCTCTACGATTTTTACCCTCCACCCTGCCCTCCAATACTGAATTGGTGATCCCTTGATGCCTCAGAACATATCCTACCAACAGATCCATTCTTCTAGTCAAGTTGTGCTTCAAATTTCTCTTCTCCCCAATTCTATTCAATACCTCATTAGTCACATGATCTACCCATCTAATCTTCAGCATTCTTGTGTAGCACCACATTTCAAAAGCCTCTATTCTCTTCTTGTCTCAACTATTTATCGTCCATGTTTCACTTCCATTCATGGCTACACTCCATAACTCGATGTTAACAAATTTGTCATTGCCAGTCTACAAAACACTAATACTCAGTATTTCAGATTTTAAAAGTCTGCGTTCCTCGATGTACTGATAAGATATTCTATAAATTTAACTTTTTTCGAATGCAATGTAAAATTTTAGAAGGATTATTTTAAAACATTTTATACAACTGCGGCGCAAGAACAATCTGGAACTTTGCTTGTAGGTAACTCCTTCATTAAAGTAATTGTATTTACTTTTCACAATCAATAAATTTGCTGTCATTAATGCTTTAAACAATTAGTTTATTCGCATTGAATAACTCTTAAAAAGCAAAAGCCTGACCTGATGAGTGTTTTAAGCAAGTAACATATGTCACAGAAGTTCGGTGTATCCAGCTTGTACAACAAACATAACACAGCAACGTCAAATACCTTTAATAAGTTCGGCAAATTTAAAATCATATTTCTGTATTCTATTTGGTAATTTAGTCTAGCTCGAGTACCTCCCTCCCACGACTCACTCACACTCTCTCTCTCTCTCTCTCTCTCTCTCCACACTTTGCATGAGTCCATAGTAATATGAGGTCTACTTTCTCCTCCACCTCGACTTGTTGACTGTTCGCACGTGTTCCCACTACCACCTTTGTGTTTGTCGCCCTCTTTCTTGCACAATGCTCTCGTGCAACACCACACATTTCGTCACATGTTGTTGCGCTGCACTGCAAGTTATTTGTTTTGCAGACAGTTTACTGTGGAGTTGCCAGCGCAGCTACCCTATAGTACTAGCGAGCCAAGCGCCTGCTTGTTTTCGGAGATGAAGAGATAAAGCTATTCTGGGCGCCGGGTATATTAAAAATGGAATAAGAAATATAACTACTGACTATGAAAATTATGCACCTTTTTCCTATTCCTTCCTGGCTGATTAAAATATGTTTATTCAAACGTACCTTTAGAAAACATAGTTACGACTTGCGGCACCAGCTATGTTTTGATGCTTAGCACGACACTTTTCGACAATTTATTCTCATTTTCAAATGACTTTTTCCATTTGTTCACATGAATATATTTGGTGTGTGATTTTCTGCCTCTCTCGCGTCTTTTTGCAGTTAGAAGGTATCATCACTTACACTGTTTGTTTACAACAAATAGTCTAAGTGATGATACATTCTACATTGTTTACAACAAACAATATAAGTGATGATATCTTCTACCTTGTTTACAACAAAAAGTGTTCGTGATGATACCATCTAATCGCAAAAATACGCAAGAGCCAGAAAATTACACATGTTAATACCAACAAGCATATTCATGTAAACAAATGCAGAAATTCATTTGAAAATACGAATAATTCTCGAAACACGTTGTGCTAAGCATTAAAGCATAAGTAACTGGTGCAGTTTTCATTAACTAAATCGTGAATGCCACAGGTGCAGACTTTCCCGAAACATCTAATATGATGAACTTTAGAATGAAGTTCTTTCTTTTTGAGTACCTCCTCGTTTATTCACTCTACTGAAATTTTGTTAGACAGTTGTTGGTGAGATGAAATTACTTTTTTTGCACTAATTTTCATTTTAATCCTCACGTTTTACAGTCTAGAGGCAGTATGTAGTGATTGTCCTCGAGCAATGGTCTCATATCATCGGAAGTCACCAACAATAATGTTTTAAAATTGTTCTGTCAGGGAAATGAAGCCTAAAAGTTCAGTTTTATAATCGAGCAAGTAATGGGAAAGTTGAAACAATTTGAAACGCGTTATCTATTACGTTGGTTTTACAACTTTTCTTCTGCCGTCTTGCAACAGATGGTAGTAGCGGCAAGTGGTAGTGCATGTGGTAGCTAGTAAGAGTCATACAATAAGCATTATTAATCAATTTAAGATTGTGTCATAAAGTTATTCTCGTCATTTGCGGGATGTTTTAGTTTTCTGATTTAACAAAAAAAAAAAAAAAAAAAACAACTGCAGCTGAGGCTCATAAGATGCTGAATAAGTCCTATGGGGAGGCCTCTAATAGTGAAAAAACAAGCAGAGAATGGCTTCAGCGCTTCAAGAACGGTGATTTAAACGTCGAACAGCGGTATGATGGTGGAAAAGAGAAGGTTTTCGAAGCTACTGAAACTGAAGGAAACAATCGCAGGAGATGATAATAGAAAGAAACTGATGGTTGTGAACCTAGCACTGAAAGACAAACTGTCACAATACTGCGACAGACATTAAAAGCTGATTTTGCAGCATGACATTACTCGACCCCATTTCGCAAAACCCGTCAAAAAAAATTCTTGCAGGCGTTGAAATGCGATAATACCCCAACCGCCGTTTCTCCAGACATTGCTTCCTCTGTCTACCACCTGTTTTGCAAAATGGCACACGGCCTGGCTGATCAGCACTTCCAGTCGTGAAAGGACGCCCAGTTCTTCCGCCGCGGGGTTCGTATGCTGGCCGAAATATCGGAGAAAGTGACCAGCGATAGCAAGTACATTGAATGGTAAATTTTTTGTAAGCTTATCGTAATAAAGCCCTGAATTTCGAGACCAACGGATGAAGCCAAGTTGTAGACCTAAGATTTATTTGAACAGTTTTACTGTGTTCCTTTTAATCTACTTTGTAAACGCAACACTGTAAATTGTTCAACATAATTTTAATACAGTTTTTCATGCATATCAACGCACCGTCACAACCAGTCTAAAAACACTCTTCGGGAGAGGAATCAAGAGCGGTGTCTTAGCCTTTGCACAAGACCATGGAAAATAATTTGTGTCATCAACAAGTACCACTGAGGAATAAAAGGATACGATGGTGACGCCTAGCTCCTTACAATCGTCTACAACCTTCCCACGTTACTGTCGACGCTCACCCTCAAATGTCGGTGTCTATATTAACTTCATAAAATATTTTCCCATACGTTGTCGTAGCACGTAACTGGAAACATCTCTTTGTATCCAGAATAACAACCGCTTCCAGTAGACACTGCAGACAGGAGAGACGGACGGGGGAACCTGATATGTGATACTAGATACTGTCCGTCGTTACCTGGAGCTTTGTTACTAGTACAGCATCGTATAGCTGAGGACTTGTACTTATTTATTTTCCAGTCGCTCCACATACTTGTCGGAGACGATGTGCGTCCACTCGCCAAGCACCTGCGGTAGCCTGTACGTCGATTTGCACGTAAATATAGTTTCTGCGTCACGTCATGGACCATAGAAACTGTTTACCTCGGAATTCCTGCTTAATCTCCAATACCTTATGAGCCATGCCCCGACTACCACCGAGCGATGAGGCACAGCGGTTAGTTAGACCAGTGGACTCGCAGATAGGAGGACGACGGTCTTAATTCGCGTCCGGTTCCATGGTTCAAATGGCTCTAAGCACTCTGGGACAACATCTGAGGTCATCAGTCCCCTAGACTTAGAACTACTTAAACCTAACTAACCTAAGGACATCACACACATCCATGCCCGAGGCAGGATTCGAACCTGCAACCGTAGCGGCTTCGTGGTTCCGGACTGAAGCGCCTAGAACCGCTCGCCACGTCCAGCCAGCCAGATGTAGGTTTTCCGTGATTTCCCTAAATTGCTCCACGCCAACGCCGGAAGAGTTCCTTTGAAACAGGCACAGCCGATTTCCTTTCCTATCCTTTTGTATTGCGAGCTTGTGCTCGGTCTTTAATGACCTCAACGTCGACGGGATGATAAACTCTTAATCTTGCTTTCCTTTTGCACCGATCATCATCCCACTTCCAAAGTGGATTAACTTTCAACTTGCTGTAACGTTCACCACAGATGTCTTTAACAGAATGTTGAGATGATGTGTCTACACTCGCGCCATACATGACATCTATCCCCAACATCCGGACGTCATCCATGGCAAACGTTCCGGTCGAATAATCCTTCCCCTGACTTGGCCACTCGGTTTGTCGGCTGCAGTGCAGACATCTCGCACCTTCTGCAGAAAACGCAGCGAACGGCCGCTCTCGTCTGAAAGATAGCAGGGGCCACGTCCCTACCTGGGGTGATATCCTGCACCACACTTACTGTGCATAAAATTGGTGCTCGTAATAACATCCGGGTAGGATAGTTTAGTAGGCCGGAAGATCCTCGATACAAACTCGGAAACGACATGTCTCAATGTTTGTGACCGGTGACAGAATTAGATCCTGGGGTGTGTCAGCCAATCCATATGTATGCAGCGGGGCCCCGAGATGGAACTTGATTTACAGCACATCCTCCCCGGGGCCGGGCCTTTGTCCGCTTCCGATGCGGCGTCTCGGCCGCGGCGCATCTGAATGCAGGCGGCGCGGCGCAGCGGTGTGTGCGGCGTGCGTCACGGCCCGCAACAGGTGTGGGAGGGCGGGAGGGGGAGGGGCAGGGGGCGCATTCCTGGGCGGCCGGCGCGCGCCGCCTCCGCGAGGCTGACGGACGGACGCGGAGCGGACTCCGCCCGCCGCGCTTCCTGTCGGCGCGATCTCCACCGTCCACCGCAGTGCTCTCGTCGGCCGCAGAGTGAACGCTTATTCGTTGACACGATCTCACAACAATAAGGTGAAGCACCCAGGGGGAAAGGAGGAAACGAAATGCAACTCCACACGTTGGGAGGGTATGACACGTTATTCCATAGATTACAAATTCGAGATCGACTTACGAATAACTTGGCAGTAAGAGCGCACCTATCACTAGGACGTTGCAGGGTCCCCTCTCGTCTGGATGCATGTTGTTGTTGTTGTTGTTGTTGTGGTCTTCAGTTCTGAGACTGATTTGATGCAGCTCTCCATGCTACTCTATCCTGTGCAAGTTTCTTCATCTCCCAGTACTTACTGCTACCTACATCCTTCTGAACCTGCTTAGTGTATTCATCTCTTGGTCTCCCTCTACGATTTTTACCCTCCACGCTGGCCTCCAATGCTAAATTTGTGATCCCTTGATGTCTCAGAACATGTCCTACCAACCTGTCCCTTCTTCTTGTCAAGTTGTGCCAGAAACTCCTCCCCAATTCTATTCAATACCTCCTCATTAGTTATGTTCAAACTATTTATCGTCCATGTTTCACTTCCATTCATGGCTACACTCCATACAAATACTGTCAGAAGCGACTCCCTGACACTTAAATCTATACTCGATGTTAAGAAATTTCTCTTCTTCGGAAACGCTTTACTGGCCATTGCCAGTCTACATTTTATATCCTCTCTACTTCGACCTTCATCAGTTATTTTGCTCCCCAAATAGCAAAACTCCTTTACTACTTTAAGTGTCTCATTTCCTAATCTAATACCCTCAGCTTCACCCGACTTAATTCGACTACATTCCATTATCCTCGTTTTGCTTTTGTTGATGTTCATCTTGTATCTTCCTCTCAAGACACTGTCCGTTCCATTCAACCGCTCTTCCAGGTCCTTTCCTTTCTCTGACAGAATTACAATGTCATCGGCAAAACTCAGAGTTTTTATTTCTTAAGGAAGCAAAAGAAAAATTCGGAGTAGGTATTAAAATCCATTGCTTGCTCAATATACAGATGAATAACATCAGCGATAGGCTACAACCCTGCCTCACTCCCTTCCCAACCACTGCTTCCCTTTCATGCTTCTCGACTCTTATAACTGCCATATGGTTTCTGCACAAATTGTAAATAGCCTTTCGCTTCCTGTATTTCGCCTCTGCCACTTTTCGAATTTGAAATAGAGTACTCCAGTCAACATTGTCAAAAGCTTTCTCTAAGTCTACAAATGCTAGAATTGTAGGTTTGCCTTTCCTTAATCTTACTTGTAAGGTAAGTCGTGGAGTCAGTATTGCCTCACGTGTTACAATATTTTTACGGAATCCAAACTGATCTTCTCCGAGGTCGGCTTCTACCAGTTTTTCCATTCGTCTGTAAAGAATTCGCGTTAGTTTTTTGCAGCTGTGACTTATTAAACTGATAGTTCGGTAATTTTCCATCTGTCAACACCTGCTTTCTTTGGGATTGGAATTATTATATTCTTCTTGAAGTCTGGGTGCATGTACTAATCCGATTATGGGTTTGTCGTAAAGCCGTTGTATACTCTGCCGAGGCAATCTGACCCACAACTGAGCCAAAGAAACTGGCACACCTGCCTAATGTACGGCCGCCGCGAGCACGCAGAAGTGCCGCAACATGACGTGGCATGGACTCGACTGATGTCTGAAGTTGTGCTGGAGGGAACTGGCACCATGAATCCTGCAGGGCTGTGTATAAATCCGTAAGAGCACGAGGGAGTGGAGATCTCTTTTAACAGTACGTTGCAATGTATCGCAGATATGCTCAATAATGTTCATGTCTGGGGAGTCTGGTGGCCAGGGGAAGTGTTTAAACTCGTAAGAGTGTTACTGGAGCCATTCTGTAGCAGTTCTGGACGTGTGAGGTGTCGCATTCTCCTGCTGGAATTGCCCAAATCCGTCGGGATGCATAACGGACAAGAATGGATGAAGGTGATCAAAAAGGATACTTACGTACGTTTCACCTGTCAGAGTAGTATGTAGACGTAACAGGGGTCCCATATCACTCCAACTGCACAAGCTCCACTCCATTACAGAGCCTCCACTAGCTTGAAGACTCTCCTGCTGACATGCAGCGTCCATGGATTCATGAGGTTGTCTCCATACCCGTAAACGTCCGTCTGTTCAATATGAATCGAGACTCGTCAGACCAGGCAACATGTTTCCACTCATCAACAGTCCGATGTTGGTGTTGACGGGCCCAGGCGTAAAGCTTTGTGTCTTGCAGTCATCAAGGATATACCAGTGGGCCTTTGGCTCCGAAAGCCCATATCGATGTTGAATGGTTCGCACGCTGACACTTGTTGACGGCCCAACACTGACATCTGCAGCAATTCGCGGAAGCGTTGCACTTCTGTCACGTTGTCGATTCTGTTCCGTCTTCGTTGGTCCCATTCTTGCAGGATCAGGAGATTTGATGTTTTACCGAATTCCTGAAATTAACGGTTCACTCGGAAATGTTCGCACGGGAAAATCCCCACTTCATCACTACCTCGGAGATGGTGTGTCGCATCGCTCGTGTGCCGACTATAACACCACGTTCAAACTCATTTAGATCTTGACAACCTGTCGTTGTAGCGGCATTAACCGGTCTGACAAGTCTTCCAGACACTATTGGTCTTATATAGGCATTGCTGACAGCAGCGCCGTATTCTGCGTGTTTACGTATCTCTGTATTCGAATACACATGCCTATACCAGTTTCTCTGGCGCTTCAGTGTAAATGGTCCATGGTATCGTGGGTACGGACTCTGATGCAGAGCTGACTTCTGAGAGATCATCTTTGGAAATGAAGCAAATGTAGGTACGCAATGGAACAGCGATGTCGTTTTGGAAATAGCTGCGCTTGCAGTCGTTCCTCGAAAATAGCAGCTGGCTGCTATATCCAGACGCCGGCAGCAGCGGCAACTAAGCTCTCTTGAAGTAGACAGCTGATGACGAGGCAGCCTTGTGTGCGGTTACGAAATATGATGGACGGTTAAGGACAGAAGTGAACGATTATAAGGTAAGACGAGGACCAGTCCAACGTGTTTGTAGTTTATTTTATTTAATGAACGCCACGAATTTGTTGTTGGAGTTTGAGTGGATTAATCGCTTGTAGTTTTAATGTTAACAACCTTATGATGAGAGCAATGTCTCTCGAAACGCATTGTGGGTGTTAAAAAGTCAATTATTATGATAAGGATGTATGCCCTGGTTAGAGATACACTGCCTAAGGGGGGGGGGGGGGGGGAGGGGGACTGAAGCAGCAGACGAAATGAAACTTCACGGATCGATAGGGTATGACATTTCTTTTTACTGATTACAAAATCGAGTCAAGTTTACAAAGGACCTGGAGTATAAGTCCATTTATTAATATGACGTTGTGCTGAGACACTACGTCCCACAATTGTTGTAACTGGGCTTGATATCCAGGTACTTGCAGCGGCGCAGAGTTGACGTCCGAGTTGGTCGCACACATGTTCTATTAGGGACATATGTGGGAAACTTGCTATCCAAGGAAATACTCCAACATCACGAAAAGAGTTCATAGAGACAAGTAAACACGTACCAGGTGTGGAAACTGGCACTATCATACCGTAGCATTAGTGGTAACACGTGAGGACATAGTATGTCCGCGACCTACGATTATGCCTTCACTGTTCTCTCAGTCATTACCAGCCGTGGCGTGAAACCATACTTCATGGCTGCACACATCAAGACGCCAGCAGTAACACTGCTCTCCAAAACACTGCAAAAATGGGACCTCTCCCCATGTCACCGCCATACTCGCCGAGATTGGTCACCTGAGGTAGTGGAGAATTGCTACCCACCGATAAACACAACGTGATGACATCACCAGCAGTCCATGCTTCCGAGGCACGGCACCAACCATAATGCAGCCGTTCCTGTTGTGGTGCTAACAGTAGCCTGTGCTTGGAACGGTTTTCTCCCAGTCCGGTTGGTGATGCTCTTGGACAATTGGTGTGGGATGACACAGAATATAGCAGTGAGTCCATTACTTCTTCCCGGATGGGAAGCGGATATATGGAGGCATCAGGATGTGCTTGCTGGTCAGTATGGCTGTCCTCCATTGTGGTAGCCAGAAGTGGTCGACCGAAACCTTGACGACGATTGTGTCTGCCCTCACTTTAGCATGCAGATGGGCCACTGTAACATTCGAATTCTCCATCAGTCCACACATTGCATGATTCGAGCACCCAGCCAAATGGATCCCATGATTAGGCCCCTTTCAAACTCTGTTGACATGGGTGTGCTGCGTCTTCGTGTCCTTCACAGTGAACACTGAACATCTGACACTCTACAAACCCATATACAGGGTGTTTTTTTCCACGGTGTGCGAACTCTAGGGATTGATCAATGAGAGGATACAGAACTGAAAAGTCTAATGGACTTACGTTCGGAAATGCATGGTTTCCGTGCGAGAGACCATTTATTCAGTCGTACACGAGGTCCAATAAGGGCTGTACCATCTAGCCACAGTTACGGTATGTGTTGAAAATGGTTTCCACGTGCGCATGTTCTGTGTCACACGTTCACATCAGTCAGGCAGCATGCGAACAGTGTCAAAGGCCGCGCGAATACGCTGCTTCAGTGTCTCCACATCTGGAATGGCTTCTGTACACACGATATGTTTGAGATCACGTCATAACCAGAAATCACATAGGTTGAGATCCGGTGAACGAACAGTCACCTCGTCCGTTCCATCGACAGGGGAAGACAGGATTTAGATGCTTCCAGACGATAACGGCGAAGTGGGCTAGAGCACCATCATGTAGCGGCCATATAACCCTTCGAATCATCAATGGCACTTCTTCCAGCAGGGAAGGCAAAGTCACCGCGAGAAACGCGGATATTTCCGGCCTGTTAGGCTACGTGGAAGGACGACTGGTCCCAAAACACAGTCGCCAATTACCCCGGCCCAAACATTCCGGCTGCACCGATTCTGCTGACTCAATGTTACCATATCAATGGGGTTCTGCATACTACCTCACAGATGACTGTTACGAAAGTTGAAGATACAGCTCTGTGGAAAGGTGGCCTCATCTGTGAATAGGATGGATGACACAAATCCCGCACTGTGGTGGTTATCTGGTGAAGAAACCAGTCAGAAAACTGCTTCCGATGTGGGAAAGTCTGTCGCTAGTGAACCCTGTACTCACTGTAAGTGATAACGGCAGTAACATTTGTCATGGAGAATGTTCCACACGGTTGTCTCGCTTACCCTGTAGTGGCGGGCCAGCTGCCTGGTTCTGACATGCGGTCGTCATCCACAGTGTTAATCACACTTTCCTCCACGTCTGCTGTTCGAGCACGTCGGGTACGACCTTCATGATCTCCTGCATCGTGAAACGATTATATCTCGGACAAACGGCGGAACACTGTTGCAAACAATGAATGCTGTGGTTGTTGTCAGTGGGGTCAGGTCTCCAGATAAAACCTTGCGACTCGCCGCCCGTTGCCATTTGCTTTTCCGTAAGTGAACAGCATGTTGGAAAGCTCTCGATCCGAATACGGAACCATTGCGTAGAACGCTGTATCACATCGTATACGAGGTGAGTCAGCAAGAGAAATGAATCGGCCACAACATTACCAATGACTATGGTAGGAGAAGGCGCTAGGGCATGGCGTATGAGGAACAGTGCCACACCCTATGAGAAACCATGCATACTGTAACTGTGGCTGCAAGGTACCGCTCGTATTACGGTGCAGTCTTTATAATAAAGTATAACTGAAAAAATGGTCTCTAGCATGGAAACCACGCATTTCCGGTCAAAAGCTCATTAGATCTTTTTTGTTCCGCATCCACTCATCGATCAATCCCTAGAACGGAAAAAAATCACCCTGTCTACCGTGTAAGGCCTGGTAACAACACTATCAGGAACAATAGTCTGGGGGCCGTTCTACACGTCTCAGAGAATTGGAACGCTACTCATTTACGCACCAGCTGAAGGTGTGTACATATGCGAAGTGATACTGACATCTGACCGTGTCCTTTGGGTGCACAACTTTTTTGTCAGGTAGTATATTTCTGTGTAAATTCTGCCATGATAAAAAGATATAGTTTTTCGAGCTTTCGACTGTTCCAAACAAGTATGACGATAAAATGAAGCGCCATCAGTAACATTTCATCATCACATGTAAGAAAAAGCAAGATGACTGTCAAACTATTAAAGTGGAGTTCACTACTTCAGGCTTTCTTCGTTTTTTTTTTTATAGTTTAAATGGGCGCGCGGCTTATTGGCGTATGTTTCAGAAGATTTTCAGATTTGACGCTAGTTGTCTTGCCCACACTTTTATTTACAGTACTGTATATTTCCTAGGCAATGAAGTGCTGCCTCCAATTTGTTTTCATATGCCAATACAATCCTCTCAGTATTCCATTCACCATCCGTACGTGCACACACACACACACACACACACACACACGTATTCAGACACACCAAATCCATAAACAAAACAAGTACTAAATGTAGCTGTTAAATCGGTATCCCTTTAAACTCGATAACAAATAGTTCGAAACAACGTAACACAGATTTAAACAAAACCAGTACAGATAAATAAAACCTATACAACATTTACGTAAGTCCATTACGTGGGAAGTATGTAGAGCACAATAAATAAATAAATAAATAAATAAAAGTAAATCAGAAAAAGTCACTTAACTCATAATACAAATATTATTTTGAAATGTGCATACAAAGATCGCGTGACGATGCAGACCAATAATATAACCTGGAACATTAACCTAATAGCAGTACTTTTAAAATTAACTTTTTTGATCTCCAACGAATTAAAAGTGTGAAGTAGGAGCAACACTGTGACCATTAACTAAAACCGTATGCTCAAGGAAAAAAAGAAATTGGTCATAACGATTGGATCATGAGAGTATTTTTATGAAGTAGTATAGTTTACTACCCATCTGCGTACAGCTGTTAAACGACACAACGAATAAAGTAATTACAGTTTACTGCCGACTGTTTTGCATATTCTCTTCATTCAAGTAGAAGGTGCTTCAGTATGTACGTTAAAAAGTGCATGACGTTTTCAAAGAAGTGTGTTATAAACGTGCGAGTAGATTTTATTTCCAACGGTTTCCAAGAAACATTTACTTTGTTAAGTAGGCCACATCATTAACCTTGATGTACAAACACCATTTTGCGCAAAGAGACAGTGTGAGGGGTTCTAACTTGGTCGACCTTGTAAGGTTGGAGCAGTTTACTGGTGTATTTCGTATTCTGCCCTGTGATGCCAAGAGTACGTACATGTGCAGAGTATGCAGACATGGTGTACGCCTTCGTCCAATGCAATGTAAATACGCGTGTCTCTGTTCGAGAATACAAACGTCTTCTTGGCGAAGAATACACCATATAACAAAGTTTTAGAGGCTCTTAGACTGAATGCGTGTACGCGATACTCGTTCTGTCGTTCGACTGTATCGTAACGATGGAGTTAACAAGGTGGAAATGAGGTGGCGAATATTCTTAGAGCAACTGAATGCAGCTCGAACGTCGTAGAAGAATTTCTGCGCAACTGTGTATTCCACACATACGCGTGTGTGGCTCACGACTGTGCTCTTATCCATACTGGCACAGAGTGCACCGCGTCTCCTGTGCTGAAACAGTGCCAGCGAGCAAGAATTCTGTTAACCGGTAATTATCAGTGTAGAATGGATTCTGTAGATTCTTTGTTTAAGACAAATCAAGGTGTACTGGCTCAGAGATGATTAAATACTGCAAGTGACACTGGGGACAATGATAATTCTAACACTCCTATAAACTGTAATTTTGACTGTGATTCTCTGTTAATGCCTTATCCAGTATCGTTCGCCTCTGACAAGCCACCTTTTAAGAGGAGCACGATATCTGCAACTTTCACATTAAACGAAATTTGTAGTTCACTGGCTGTGAAAATTTACAGTGTTATCACGTCGAAATGTTATCTCATCTGTCAACAACACAGACCGGACACGCTGTAAGTTATCACGATGTAGAGCTCGCCAGCCATGTGGTCAACATTACTCACTGCAGCTATTGTTGGGTTGTTGCGTAAGTTCGTACCCTTTTTCCATAAGTTTAATAAACGCGGCAGATAAACATAACAGAGACCTCAGTCATCAATACTGTACTCTTATTCACTATTTACAACAGTCTAGCGACGCTGGGGTAGAATGAAATTTTCACTCTGCAGCGGAGTGTTTTATGAAACTTCCTGGCAATTTAAAACTGTGTGCCAGACCGATATTCGAACTCCGGGCCTTTGCCTTTCGCGGCTAAGTGTTCTACCAACTGGGCTACTGCCGGAAGTAAAGCTGTGGGGAGGAGGGAGGGGGGCTTGTGAGTCGTGCTTGCGTAGCTCAGTTGGTAGAGCAATTGTCCGCGAAAGGCAAAGGTCCTGAGTTCGAGTCTCGGTGCGGCATACAAAGTTAATCTACCAGGAAGTTTCATCAACGCTGGGGTAAATTTTTTACTCCGCTACTGTAGAAATTACGTGGTTTTGAAGCGAATAACTCGTCAAGGCGTGTCCGGAGCGCATTTTTACCCGGAATGGAATTTCCTTGAAGGCTGTTCGACAGAGGGGCGAATATCTGAGGGAGCAAGATAAGGTGAGCGCAGACTGACTTCCCAACCTAACTCTGGTATAGCGTTTTTGGTGAGTGTAGCAGAATGCTGGCGGGTGTTATCGTGGAGTAGCATCCCTTCCTGGTAGTTGATCTTGGAGTGCGTCTGTAAGACGTCTAAGTTTTTGACAAGAAATGTCAGCAGTGATGGCTGCACATCGGGGAAGCAACTCTTAGTACAGCACACAGTCGCTGTTCCAGCAGAGGCATAACATTAACCTCTTGTGGAATCTCTCAGTCTTTGTAAGGGGAGCTGCTGCTTTCTTTGAAGTCTACCAGTCCTTACTTTTCCTCATGTTAGCGTAGCGACACTATTTCGCGTCACCAGTAACGATACGAGATAATAATGGTTGGTACTGTTCACGAGAAATTGATAACGAACAGGCAGAGATGCATACATGGCCACACGCTGATTTTCTTGATTTTGATTTAGAGCATGCGGTGCCCATACACACAATTTTCAACGTTTCCAATCGCATGCAAAAGTCTCAAAATGGAGAAATGATTACAGCTTACCATATCTGGCTGTTGTCGAGTACGCTGACGTGGATCATTGGGGATTAACGTGTTTAAACGATCTTCATCAAACCCCGAAGACCTACCTGAATATGGAGAGTTACCGATGTCAAAAAGATCCTCACAACGAGAAAATCACTGTTTTTACCGTGCTGTGTCCTGAATCGTCCGGCTTAATTTTATCAAATTCTTTTGTGGTGGTTTTGTTGCGTCTTTAACCTCTTCGTACTTAGATTGTTCTTTAGAAATTTTCCCGTCAGAGGGTTTCCTGTGCAGTGATCGCCAGGCTATTACGGCTCGTGCCCATTGCCGTGCGGTTCTCTTCTAAAGTAGCGCCTTTGGTTTAGTGGTAGAATAGAATGGCGTGTGACGAGGGCCTCCCGCTCGCCTGGTTCGAGTCTTTAGATCTGACGCCACTTCGGCGACTTGCGCGTCGATGGGAATGAAATGATGATTAGGACAACACAACACCCAGTTCCTCAACGGAGAAAATCTCCGACCCAGCCGGGAATCGGACCCGGGCCCTTAGGATTGACAGTCTGTCGCGCTGACCATTCAGCTACCGGGGGCGGACGGTTTAGTGGTGGTTCTCCTCGAGATGCCGGAAATGATGCGACTGTAACGACAGGCGCTGAGGCAGTTGGCTGTACATTGTCTAAGACGGTTATTACCTGTATGTAAATTGAAGGTGGATGGGGGAAGGGGGGGGGGAGAAAGGGAAGGGAAGGGACGGTCGATGTCAACTGCATCAGGATTTAACGTGGAGTCTGTATCAACGTGTGAAAATGTGTTCAAAATTCAAATGACTCTGAGCACTGTGGGACTTAACTTCTGAGGTCATCAGTTTCCTAGAACTTAGAGCTACTTAAACCTAAATAACCTAAGGACATCACACACATCCATGCCCGAGGCAGGATTCGAACCTGCGACCGTAGTGGTTGCGTGGTTCCAGACTGTAGTGCCTAGAACCGCTCGGCCACTCCGCCCGGTAAAATGTGTTCCACTCGCAAATAGATCGAGGGATAACGGCTATCTATAGTCCTCTGTATGAACCCTAATTTCTCGTATCTTATCCTCATGGTCCTTAGGTGCAATGTATGTTTTCGGAAGTAGAATTGTTCGGCAGTCGGTTTCAAATGCCGGTTCACTAAATTTTCTCAGCAGTGTTATTCGAAAAGCACGTCGTCTTCCTTTAGGGATTCTCATTTGAGTTCCCGAAGCATCTCCGTAACATTTGGGTGTTGTTCGAACATACCGGTAACAAATCTAGCAGCCCGCTTCTGAATTGCTCCGATGTCTTCCTTTAATCCGACCGGGTACAGATACCAAACACTCGAGCAGTACTCAAGAACTTGTATAGTTGTTACCTACGCTTTACAAAATTAATTTCGGTTTTGAAACCTTCTTTTCCTGTGCTGCAGTTAGTGTGTAAAATTTTTGGTTTCAGCTTGTTTCCAAGTGTACCACATCACGCTGCTAAACTGTTATTTCTTGTAGCACTGTGAAATCATAAATTGTGATATGAGGTATACAGCATATGTTATTCACCCTATGAAAGGGGAAACAAAGTTTTTTGGTTTTTAATATTGAAGTTGGAATTTATGCATAAAACGCGTAATGTAATTTCTGCCCAGCACCTTACCACATCTACATCTACATCTACATGGTTACTCTGCAATTCACACTTAAGTGCCTGGCAGAGGGTTCGTCGAACCATTTTCATACTACTTCTCTACCATTCCACTCTCGAATGGGGTGTCGGAAAAAGGAACACATAAATCTTTCCGTTCGAGCTCTGATTTCTCTTATTTTATTATGATGATCATTTCTCCCTACGTAGGTGGGTATCATAAAAATATTTTCGCATTCGGAAGAGAAAGTTGGTGACTGGAATTTCGTAAATAGATCTCGCTGCAAAGGAAACCGCCTTTGTTTCAGTGACCGCCACCCCAACTCGCGTATCATATCAGTGACAATCTCACCCCTATTGTGCGATAACACGAAACGAGCTGCCCTTCATTGCACTTTTTCGTTGTCCTCCGTCAATCCTACCTGGTAAGGATCCCGCATCGTGCAGCAATATTCCAGCAGAGGACGGACAAGTGTAATGTAGGCTGTCTCTTTAGTGGGCTTGTCGCAATTTCTAAGTGTTCTGCCAACAAAGCGCAGTCTTTGTTTCGTCTTCCCCACAATATTTATTATCTATGTGGTCTTTCCAAATTAAGTTGCTCGTAATTGTAATTCCTAGAAATTTAGTCGAATTGACAGCTTTTAGATTTGTGCGATTTATCGTATATCCAAAATTTATCGGAGTTCTTTTAGTACCCATGTGGATGACCTCGCACTTTTCTTTGGTTAGTGCCAATTGCCACTTTTCGCACCATACAGAAATACTCTCTAGATCATTTTGTAATTGGAATTGATAGTCTGATGATTTTACTAGACGGTAAATTACAGCGTCATCTGCAAACAATCTAAGGGGGCTGCTCAGATTATCACCTAGATCATTTATGTAAATCAGGAACAGAAGAGGGCCTATGACACTACCTTGCGGAACGCCAGATATCGCTTCTGTTCTACTCGATGATTTACCGTCTATCCTCTCTGAGAGGAAATCACGAATCCAGCAACACAACAGACGATAATTCATATGCACGCAATCTGATTAATAGTCGCTTGTGAAGAACGGTATCAAAAGCCTTTTGGAAATCTAGCAATATGGATTCGATCTGAGATCCCTTGTCAACAGCACTCATTACTTCATGGGAATAAAGAGCTAGCTGTGTTGCACAAGAACGATATTTTCTGAATCCTTGTTGGTTATGTACTAATAAGTCATTTTCTTCAAGGTGATTCGTAATGTTCGGGTACATTGTATGGTCCAAAATCCTACTGCAAATTGAGGTCAGTGATATGGGTCTATAATTAAATGGGTCACTCCTATTTCCTTTCTTGATTATTGGTGTGACCTGTGCTACTTTCCAGTCTTTAGGAACAGACCTTCCGTCAAGTGAGCGGCTGTATAGGATTGCTAAGAAAGGTGCTATTGCGTCTGCATACTCTGAAAGGAACCTGATTGGTGTACCATCTGGACCGGAAGACTTGCCTTTCTTGATTTGAGTTGTTGGTTCAAATGGCTCTGAGCACTATGCGACTTAACTTCTGAGGTCATCAGTCGCCTAGAACTAATTAAACCTAACTAACTTAAGGACATCACACACATCCATGCCCGAGGCAGGATTCGAACCTGCGACCGTAGCGGTCGCTCGGTTCCAGACTGTAGCGCCCAGAACCGCACGTCCACTCCGGCCGGCGATTTGAGTTATTTCGCAACTCCTAAGATATCTACTTTTAAGTCACTCATGCTAACAGCTGTTCTGGTTTCGAATTCTTTCCCGCTCCTACCGCTACATGTCCAATGACATTATCCCCAAATGTTTCTGGCTGCTTATGCTGCTGCCACCCCTCTATTGAACTCAAACAGAACACTATATCGAAATGTTCCGATTTCTTCACTTGAGACTCCATTTTCTAGCGTCCATGTCTCCACTCACTATCTGCAAATGACGAAATGACAATATGTAAAGTCAAATAGCAACAGCATACCACTAGTAAAAAGTGACAATCGATAAATAAACCCATTGAAATCTGAATACCAAGATGCAAAACAAAAATGCTACGAACTTACGCACCAACCTAACACTTGTTTTTAGCTAACATGTCAACTAAGTGAAGGATTGGTTCTCCCGGTGGCAGTGTTATCGTCCTTCAAGGCTTCCACCTGTCGCAAATCAAGAGCCTGAATCTACCATGCTCCCTAGGAAGACCCTCAGTTTCTTTAAACCTTCTGCTGTCGGCTCATCGTCGCCCTGGAAATAAACATACGAAGAGCCAAAACATTATAAGAACCTTCTTAGCGGCTTGTTGGTCTTCTTTTGGAACGCAGCGCTACAAACTAATCAGCGTGTCATGGATTCGACAAGTCGTTAGTAGGTTCCCGAGCCGGCCGCTGTGGCCGAGCGGTTCTAGGCGCTACAGTCTGGAACCGCGCTACCACTACGGTCGCAGGTTCGAATCCTGCCTCTGGCATGGATGTGTGTGATGTCCTTAGGTTAGTTAGGTTTAAGTAGCTCTAAGTTCTAGGGGAATGATGACCTTAGAAGTTAAGTCCCGTAGTGCTCAGAGCCATTTGAAACATTTTTTTTAGGTTACCGAAAGTATGTGCAACCAGATGTTTACCCACATCTCACACGCTCTCTATTACTAAACGGCTAAGGGAGTTCATGGTTCATCTTTCATGGTGCACAGTCCCAATAGCAGGTTGCCAGTCTAATGAATTCCAAGGGCAAAAGAAGTTTCAGTATTTCATATAACTTTTCGTCCAACTTATAAATTTAAAATGGCGTCATAATCCATTCATTAAGAGGTGCAGTCTTTTGTTACATATTTGACACAGTAAGATCAGTATTAAAGCAGCTGCAGTGTTTACGTCTTGAGGCAGCATAATTCCTGACAGGCGAATTAACCAAACTGTATTCATTCGGTGTTTGAGAATGACAGCACTTGTAGCGTGCCTCCCATCGATGGGTTTCATTTCTTTTGTGTGGTCAGGTCTAAATTTAGAAATAGCCCATCTGCACTTGGATGCACATAGTTAGAGTCACTCTCCAAGTAGATGCTACACAAAGACACCAAAAAATATACATCCCCCAATACTTTGTTAACTAGCTCTGGATACACTTTTCAACTATCTAACTTCGCACTCAACGTGGAGAGGGATCAGAAACTATCGCGACTGCCAGAAACTGCTATTTCCACGGAACCTATAGCCATTCCAAGGCATAAATAGACTACCACTCTATCGTAAACAATTCTTTTGAACTGTAAAAATTTAATAGATCAATATTAAACTTCAAATCAACCAATACAGTAACAGACAAATACCAAACACATGTCGGCGAACGTTGTAAATCAGTGGCTTATTACAAATATAGCACCATTGATTCCCTGACTATCTATCACTATTAAATGCATTTCACATTAATGTCTGTTAGTCCTGGCTTGGTGCTTACGTGCAATGCAAGACATCATTCAGGACAAGGCAATACAAGGCTGTTTTTTAACAATATCATCAAATAACTCATATTCTGAGTCTTCCGCGGGCGCAGTCTGGCCTCCCTTGACGCCTCTGCCTGTCGGATAGCTCGCTGCCAGCGACCAGCTCCACCGGTCGCATCATTGGCAACATGGCTCGAGAAATTATACGATTCTGAAATATTTTAATCCACTGCGCACACAGATAATTCCCCACACCTGTAGTTCGTCGGCATTTCTGTACTCGTGCTATTAATCCCTGGGAACTTGATCGCGTACTCAAATATTAATTGTAGGTCATGACGGTCTAATAGGCGATCCGTCGCACACTTTGCAACTTCGAACAACCTTTACACACAATTTAAAACCTTCACGGCACTTCCTCTCTCTGATACCCTCCACAAACAAATGGGAGAAAGTTTATCGCTCACCATCTTTTTGTTGCTCTCGCAGTAAAACTTCATTAGGTGTGACGGTTTAATTTATTGCTTCTTTACTATTAACTCAATTCAGAACAAATTTAGCAGAAAGTACCAGCGAACCATTCAACCAATTTATGTCATTGTAGACGGCCGTTGAGGCCGAGTGGTTCTAGAAGCTTCAGTCTGGAACGCCGAGACCGCTACGGTTGCAGGTTCGAATCATGGATGTGTGTGATGTCCTTAGGTTAGTTAGGTTTAAGTAGTTCTACGTCTAGGGGACTGATGACCTCAGCTGTTAAGTCCCATTGTGCTTAGAGCGATTTCAACCATTTTTGTTGTTCTTAAATTTTAGTTCAAAATGGTTCAAATGGCTCTGAGCACTATGGGACTTAACAGCTATGGTCATCAGTCCCCTAGAACTTAGAACTACTTAAACCTAACTAACCTAAGGACAGCACACAACACCCAGCCATCACGAGGCAGAGAAAATCCCTGACCCCGCCGGGAATCGAACCCGTGAACCCGGGCGTGGGAAGCGAGAACGCTACCGCACGACCACGAGATGCGGGCTAAATTTTAGTACCATAGCATACCCAATATCCTTGTAAAAGTGATATATGGATGAGTAGGACTACTATTACTACTGCTACTACTAGTATCGGTTCGTACTAAATGACCAAGCTGCTTCTCTTATGACTTTATGAACGTTAGTCACTCAACATACCCGATGCTGGTCTCACAGAACGGCTTCTCACGAACACCCGGTTCCCTGAGGCTCGTTCGCAGACGATGGTCCATAACACTCTGCGCTTTGTCAAAGCAGCTTATGTCAGTGGATTTCACCGTTGCGTTCAACACTGTAGCTAGAATCGTTGCCCATTCTCCTTTTCTTTGCTCGTATACATTCCTCACTGTGTCACATGTCTGCAACAACACCAGGTGGCATTAAATCTTGGGCTGAGCAGTGGTCATGTTTTGGTTTGTCAGTGTGTGTCTCGATATAAACGTTGTGCGGCACGCCCTTTGCCTCATGCTAATCTATACATCTGCCAGTTCTGTATTTGTGTATATTTTCACTGCACAGCACCAAACACCGAGGACGTGATACACACTTATAAACAATGATGTGCTCTCCGTGTCTATAACGAGGAATTGCGCAGTTGATGTTATGTGTACGGTGAATCGCATGTCGAGACAAGCAGTAACGTCAGATGCTTGTCACCGTTACCTTCCAAAGTTTTAATGCGAAAAAGGAAAGTTTATTACAGATAAACGACTTGACGAGAATCAAGAAATTGCAGAAAGCCATACGGGTGAGTTGATACACAGCTACTGCATGAGATTGTCGAGGAGGGGGGGACTAGGCCCAAGTAAGGTTCAAATGGCTCTGAGCACTATGGGACTTAACATCTGAGGTCATCAGTCCCCTAGAACTTAGAACTACTTAAACCTAACTAATCTAAGGACATCACATACATCCATGCCCGAGGCAGGATTCGAACCTGCGACTGTAGCGGTCGCGCGGTTCCAGACTGAAGCGCCTAGAACCGCTCGGCCACTCCGGCCGGCCCCAAGTAAGGGTTGAACATCATTCGTGACCCAAATCTCTATTAAACAACGCTGAAAAGATAATTCAAACCAGTTAAGATAAATTTACTTGTAAGCTTTCAACAGCTAATTACAAAACGCGTTACGAATAATAATAACAAGTTTCAAAGGTGACCAAGTTTCATAAAAGTGCACATCCCCGAACATGTGCTGCACTGTTTACTTTTCATTCAAGTAAGACTTTAATACACTGTCACAATGACGCACAGTGTACAGTTAAAAACATAGGAAACACAAAATGTTGTATGTGGTTAGGAAAATATCTTTGTTGAAAGACAACAAATGAAATTTGAACTTAAATATCACAGTTATGGACGCAAATACTTTCAACAACCCATAACACAGAAGGAATTTTTTGAAGTTCCTTGAGAATTAATCATTTATGACTAAGCTGCATTTCCTATAATGAGATACCATGTAATTATTAGGACATTAAAAACTTTTTAGTACAAGCTTATGTGCGAGAAAAATGATGCAAAAATTTAATACAGTATCTATGCTTCAAAAGGACAGCCTAAACAAAAACAATTTGTGCTACAAATATTTTGACAACTCACCTTGTCGTATTCACTGACAGTCTGTTTAGTGATTCTCAATTGTTTGGTATCACAGAATGTTCCACATCACTACTGACCAAAGGAATGAAAACGTACTAAGACAATGATCTTAAAATTTACGATCAGTTCCCCAAAAGGACACATACACACACATTTAAGAAATACGTGATTTAAAAAAAAAAAAAAGAAAACAAGATAGGTACAGTGTAGCGTCAAGTAACTTTTTACTTGGCCACACGGGTTCGTTGATCAAGAGGCAGCGCAAGCCACGATCTCAGAACCCAATCGGCTGCACTCAGGTAGTTAGTCACTCAGCGTAAATCAGCTACAAACAACACACAGATAATCGAGACAGTGCTATCCATGGTACTAGTAACTGCTAATATTACCTGGCAAGAAATAATCAGATCGTAAATGACTGTTAACCCCTCAATCATGGACCTGAGCACAATACAGCCACAAGCGTAATTACCGCACCCATATATCAATAAAGAAGCAGAAACCAAGCCCTCAGCATTAACAGAAAAAAAATCATTCAGGACCTTATTACTGAACATACACCAAAATCTCAACAACGAGAAAACGAGATTCACCACCAGCCTCAGTTAACTTTCCAAAAAACGCGCAGTGACGTATCAGTATCAAGGGACCGCCATGCGGGTCGGATAATCAACAAGCTTTGAGTGAACGCACATGGTTGGCAAACGAACCTCAATTACATTAGCAGACAGTACCTTAAATACCAGAAATTTGACATAAATCGTAACTAGAAAGCATCAAAGCCATTCAAATAAATGAGGTAACTTAAACCAAAGTCCACAACGCTATCATATACAAGAAGGTGAAAACTCAATATGTCTTAATTACAGAAAATCACAAATTTACTTTTGCGTAATAAGCAGTTGGTATAGACATGTGCAGGCCTCTTGAACTCGCGCTCAATGCACCCATCACCCAGGCTTAAGCAAGCAGGAAGATTGGGCTGGTATTTTTAGATTTCTAATAGCCGTGAAAGTTGGTAAGGCGAATGATCAGACGACGACGCAGTGGGAAAGACAATGGAAAGGGACATTTTGCGAACCTCACGCTCTCCCCAAATCCACTCACCAGAAGCGAGGTACCTCAGCATAGTTCTGAGACGACCCACGTCCCTCCAATGTGCAGCAACCAGGGACTAACGCAGTAGGAACAGCTTTGGCCGCCTCGCGTCCTCTGGAGCCGCTAGGATGAAACCTTATTCTCGGACACGCGACCTCAAGCGTAATATCAAAGCCCAGTCCAGTCACTCCTCACACTGCCGCTTGCTTACGGCAAAACGGCATACACTCCGCTAGAGGCAAGGATGGCTTGCGGATCTATCGACACAGTACGGTTCATAAGTGTTGCGCCTGATGAGTTTTCCCCACTCCTTTTGCTGCTCTAGCTGTGATTATGTAATGCTACGTCACAAATTTCGGAATCAGATTTAATATTGTAAGACATTTCAAGGAGCAGATGTTATCTGTGATCACAATTTATTGCTTATGAACTGCACATTAAAACTGAACTAATTGCGAGAAGATAGGAAGTTACGGAGGTGGGACTGGGATAAGCTGAAAGAACCAGAGATTGTTGAGTGTTTGAGGAGGAGTATTAGGCACCGATTGACAAGAATAGGGGAAAGGAATACAGTAAAACACGAATGGGTAACTTTGCAGAAATGAAATAGTGAAGTCAGCGGAGGATCAAATAGGTAAAAAGACAAGGCCTTGTAAAAACCTAGGATAACATCGGAAATGATGAATGTAATTGATGAAAGGAGAAAATATAAAAATACAGTAAATGAAGCAGGCGAAATGGAATACAAACGTCTAAAAAATGAAATTAACAGACAGTACAAAATGGCCTAGCAGGAATGACTAGAGGATAAATGTAAGGATGTTCAAATGTTCAAATGTGTGTGAAATCTTATGGGACTTAACTGCTAAGGTCATCGATCCCTAAGCTTACACACTACTAAACATAAATTATCCTAACGACAAACACACACACCCATGCCCGAGAGAGGACGCGAACCTCTGTCGGGATAAATGTAAGGATTTAGAAGCATGTATCACAGGAAAATATAGATACGGCGTACAGGAAAATTTAAGAGACCTTTAGAGAAAAGAGAAGCAGCTATATGAATATCAAGAGCTCAGATGCGAAACCGGTCCTATGCAGAGAAGGGAAAGCTGAAAGAAGGAAGACAAGGAAGATGTACTTTAAGGCAATATTATAGAAGTGGAAGGGGACGTACATGAAAATCGGGTGGGACATATGATACTGCGAGAAGAATTTGACGGAGAACCGGAATATCTAAAAGACCCGGGAGTAGACGACATTCCGTAAGAACTAGTGATAGTCTTCGGAGGGTCAGCCATGACAAAACTCTTCCATCCGCTGAGAAATTTGTGAGGCACGCGAAATACTCACAGACTTCAAAAAGAATGTAATTACTGCAATTCCAAAGAAGGAAGGTGCTGACAGTTGTGAATATTACAGACCTATCAGTTTAATAATTCATGATTCAAAGTACTAACACAAATTCTTTAGAGAAGAATGGAAAACTGTTAGAAGCCGACGTCGGGGAAGATCAGTTCGGATTCAGGAGAAATATAGGAACAGGCGAGGCAAAACTGACCCTAAGACTTATCTTAGAAAATAGCTTAAGGAAAGCCAAACCTACGTTTGTAACATTTGTAAACTTAGAGAAATTTTCTCACAATGTTGACTGGAATACTGTCTTTGAAATACTGAGGGTCAAATACAGGGAGTAAAATGCTATTTAAAACTTGTACAGAAAACAGACAGCAGTCGAGAACATGTAAGGGAAGCATGGTTGAGAAAGGAGGGAGGTACTGCCATAGCCTATCACCAATGTTATTCAATCTGTACATTGAGCAAGCAGTAAAGGAAACAAAAGAAAAATTTGGAGTAGGAATTAAAGTCCAGGAAGAAGAAGTAAAAACTTTCAGGTTTTGCCGATGACATAGTAGTTCTCTCAGAGACAGCGACGGTCTTGGAAAAACGGTTGAACGGAATGGATAGGGTCCTAAATGGAGAATATAAGATGAACATCAACAAAAGGAAAACAAGGGTATTGGAATATAGTCGAGTTAAATCAGGTGACGCTGAGGGAATTAGATTAGGAAATGGTACACTAAAAGTAGTAGTGACTTTTGCAATTTGGGCAGCAGAATAACTGATGATGGCCGAAGTAGAGATGATATAAAATGTAGACTGGCAATGGTAAGAAAAGCATTTCTGGAGAAGAGAAATTTGTTAACATCGAATACAGATCTAAGTGTGAGTAAGTCTTTTCTAAAAATATTTGTGAGGAGTGTAGGCATGTATGGAAGTGAAAGGTGTACAATAAACAGTTCAGACAAGAAGAGAACAGAAGCTTATGAAATGTGTGAAATGAGTGGATCACATCACTAACGAGGAGGTACTGGATTGAATTGGGGACAAAAGAAATTTGTAGCACAACCTGCCTAGAAGAAGAGATCGGTTGACAGGACGCGTTCTGAGGCATAAAGGGCTCACCAATTTAGTACTGGAGGGAAGTGTGGCAGTAAAAATCGTAGGGGGAGACCATGGGATGAGTACAGTAAGCAAATTCAGAAAGATGTAGGTTGCAGTAGTTATTTGAGATAAAGAGGCTCGCGCAGGATAGTATAAAAAGGAGAGCTGTATCAAACGAATCTTCAGACTGAAGACCACAACAACAACAGCTCTGACCAGGTATGAGTAATAGACAGTTCATGGCCACCAGTACTATTTCTGGAACTTAGATGTATAATACTGAAGAAGTTCAAGGAACGACGGTAATACTTTTGCAACTTGTTAAGTTTATGCTTATCCATTACGGATAAGCTTTAGTAATCTGCTCCAAAGCATGACTTCCTCTCTGCTTCCTCGAAATTGGAGGTGAGGCAGGTGGAGAGAACTCCTTGTTAGCTGGCCTTTTTCCAAGTTTAAAAGGAGCTGTTCGCATAGTTGAGAAGTTTAACGGTCTTGCTATTATCCGTGCACAACTATACTGAAACCGGAGAGAAATGTGGGAGAACGGCTTTCAAAGGGTGAAATGAATTCGGTCGGACAAGGCAGGTAATAGGACTTCCGGCCAGGGTTCTCTACAGAAAGATGTTTGTTAAAGTTGAACGAGATGGACATAGCAAAGCTACAACAATGAAGTTGGCCGGACAGGTAGCGGCTTTGCGGCGCCGAGCGGACAAAACAGATGCCTGTCGCGGCGCGGTACAGGGGTGGGCGGCTACCTGCTGTTGCCCACCCGCGCAGCTCTACATAAACTGCCTACACACGTCTGCGGTTTCGTGGGTTTTTACGCCTATTGAGTTTTGTCTGTTTCAATCACTGAAGGAATGCCACTATTTCCTAGACAAAGATGAGATGGAACAGACGGTGATGGAGTAATACAGGCGGACTGGAATGATAATAACAAAATAAATCTACAGGCTTAGACTATGTGAGAATATGCTTAAAGATATTCTGTGAAAACTGTAATAGAGGTAAGAATTTACAGCAAAAATGATCTCTATACTGTAGGTGTAGTGCGCTACGATCCCCAAATGATTATAATTACATACTGTCAATGGACGAATGAAAAAGAGTGATAGAAGACGACCTCAGGGAAGATCAGTTTGGGTGCCAGAGAATTCTATGAGCGTGTGAGACAGCCTTGACCCTACGACTTGTGTCAAACTGAAGAATGGCAAAAACCTATTTAAAATGTTTGTAGATTTACAGAAAGCTTTTGACAATGTTTAATAGAATACCTCACTGATATTTTAAAGGATGTAGAAATAAAATAGAGGGCGCGGAGGCTATCTAGGGACTACAGGTAAAACAATCGGGTGTGAAAGGGTATCAGTAGTTGATAAGAGTGTAAGACAGTGTTGTAGTCTCTCCCCGAAGTTATTCAGTCTGTACACATAGCAAGCTAAGGAAAAATGAAGAAGCTATGAAGAAAACCAAGGAGAATTTAAAAAAAGGTATTAAAGTTCATCAATAAGAAATTAAAACTTTAAGCTTTGCTGATGACATTTTAAATCTGTAAGAGATGTAAAAGAACATGAAAGACCAGTTGAACGCAATTGATAGCTTCTTGAAACAGAAGGACGTCAAGAAAAGTAAATCAAAAGTAATGGAATATAGTGTAATTAAAAGAGGAAAAGTGAACGTTTAAAAAGTTTTTTAACAGTGAAGACAATGGGGGATAAAAGACAAACGGTGGAAGAAAAGCAACTGTAGAACAAAACACAAAAACCCACAAATAATCATAGCGCGTGGTACGAAAAAGAAAATATAAACCCACTGACGATGCTGAAACTTCAGCGAAACATGTCTGGATAAGAGAAGAAAAAATTATAATATGCTCAAGGCGGACCCCATGCCAAACTAAATTCATCAGGAATGTTGTTACTTGTGGTTCATGGTGTGGGTTCCTGCAGTCATGTCCTAGTTCATGAACCACGGGCAATGTATGAGTGGCCAAGTAAGTGGTCCCGACAGTCGGGATACCAGTTACCTTGGAATAAGGCTGGGCATCTCGGACATACTCTGAGTCGTGGTCACCTTTGTGCTCATACGGCAAAGACTACCAAATCCGCCGGTTAGTCCTTCAGGCGTTAGGGGTAAAACCCAATGGGACTCGGGGCAAGTAAGGCTAGCAACCTGCTTCCCTGGTACCTTAAATATGATGCTGGCAACAATCGGAGCAAAATGCCTCGCACCTTTGGAGGTGATGGAGTCCCACCTCTAACTGACAAACCAGGGACTCCTAAGATACGACTTGGCAAACAAATGGAAATGAGATGGGGAGCTATTAATATGAATGGGGGCTACTCTGGGAAGAAGGTAGAGCTGGCAGAGGCTGCAAGTAAGATGGGGCTGGACGTTTTAGCTATTAGTGACATTCGGGTAAGGGGTGAGAAAGAAGAGGAAGTGGGAGAATACAAGGTCTACCTGTCAGGAGTCAAAGCAGGAATAGCACAATTTACATCAGGAAAGAAATGGAACCCAGCGTACTTGCAATAAGGTATGTAAACGAACGACTGATGTGGATAGATTTGACAGTGTCTAGCAAGAAAATTAGGATTGTGTCAGTATATTCGCATTGTGAAGGGACAGATCAAGATAAGATGGATAGTTTTTATGAGGCACTCAGTGATGTAGTTGTTAGAGTAAAGGACAAGGACAGTGTTCTGCTCATGGGTGATTTTAACGCCAGGATTGGAAATCGAACAGAAGGGTATGAAAACGTTATGGGTAAATTTGGAGAGGATATGGAGGCCAACATGAACGGGAAAAAACTCTTGGATTTCTGTGCCAGTATGGGCTTAGTAATCACAAACTCCTTTTTTAAACATAAGAACATTCGCCGGTATACTTGGGAAGGCAGGGGAACCAGATCTGTCATTGACTATATAATAACAGATCAGGAATTCAGGAAGGCTGTGAGGGACACACGTGTATTCAGGGGATTCTTTGATGACACTGATCATTATTTAATCTGCAGTGAAATTGGGATTGTGAGGCCGAAAGTGCAGGAGGTCAGGTCCATATGTAGGAGGATAAGAGTGGAGAAACTTCAGGATAAGGAAGTCAGGCACAAGTACATAACAGCGATATCAGAAAGGTACCAGTTAGTTGAATGTAGTCAATTACAGTCATTGGAAAAGGAATGGACAAGGTACAGGGCACAGTACTAGAAGTGACTAAAGAATGTCTTGGAACAGTAGTGTGTAAAAGTAGGATGAAGCAAACAGCTTGGTGGAATGATACAGTCAAGGCAGCCTGTAAAAGGAAAAAGAAGGCGTATCAAAAATGGCTACATACCAGAACCCAGGTAGACAGAGAAAGTTATGTTGAAGAAAGAAACAAAACCAAACAGATAATTGCAGCATCCAAGAAGAAATCGTGGGAAGACTTTGGAAACAGGTTGGAGACTATGGGTCAAGCTGCTGGAAAACCATTCTGCAGTGTAATTAGCAGTCTTCGAAATGGAGGTAAGAAGGAAATGACAAGTATTTTGGACAGGTCAGGAAAACTGCTGGTGAATCCTGTGGACGCCTTGGGCAGATGGAGGGAATATTTTGAAGAGTTGCTCAATGTAGGTGAAAATGCGATCAGTAATGTTTCAGATTTCGAGGTAGAATGGGATAGGAATGATGATGGAAATAGGATCACATTTGAGGAAGTGGAAAAATGGTCAATAGATTGCAGTGCAATAAAGCGGCTGGGGTGGATGAAATTAAGTCGGAACTCATCAAATACAGTGGTATGTCAGGGCTTAAATGGCTACACAGGATAATTGAAATGGCCTGGGAGTCGGGACAGGTTCCATCAGACTGGGCAAAAGCAGTAATCGCACCAGTCTTTAAACATGGAAACAGAAAAGATTGTAACAACTACAGAGGTATCTCTTTAATCAGCGTTGTGGGTAAAACCTTCGCAGGTATTGTTGAAAGGAAAGTGCGAGTATTAGTTGAGGACCAATTGGATGAAAATTAGGCCTCTTAGAGGTTGTCAGGACCAGATCTTTAGCTTACGGCAAATAATGGAGAAGTGTTACGAGTGGAACAGGGAATTGTATCTATGCTTTATAGATCTAGAAAAGGAATATGACCGGGTTCCTAGGAGGAAGTTATTGTCTATTCTACAAGATTATGGAATAGGAGGCTAACTTTTGCAAGCAATTAAAGGTCTTTACATGGATAGTCAGGCAGCAGTTAGAGTTGACGGTAAATTGAGTTCATGGTTCAGAGTAGTTTCAGGGGTAAGACAAGGCTGCAACCTGTCTCCACTGTTGTTCATATTATTTATGGATCATTTGTTGAAAACAATAGACTGGCTGGGTGAGATTAAGATATGTGAACACAAAATAAGCAGTCTTGCATATGCTGATGACTTAGTTGTGATGGCAGATTCGATTGAAAGTTTGCAAAGTAATATTTCAGAGCTAGATCATAAATGTAAGGACTATGGTATGAAGATTAGCATCTCCAAAATGAAAGTAATGTCAGTGGGAAAGAAATATAAACGGATTGAGTGCCAAATAGGAGGAACAAAGTTAGGACAGGTGGACGGTTTCAAGTACTTAGGATGCATATTCTCACAGGATGGCAACATAGTGAAAGAACTGGAAGCGAGGTGTAGCAAAGCTAATGCAGTGAAGGCTCAGCTACGATCTACTCTCTTCTGCAAGAAGGAAGTCAGTACCAAGACTAAGTTATCTGTGCACCGTTCAATCTTTCGACCAACTTTGTTGTATGGGAGCGAAAGCTGGGTGGATTCAGGTTACCTTATCAACAAGGTTGAGGTTACGGATATGAAAGTAGCTAGGATGATTGCAGGTACTAGTAGATGGGAACAATGGCAGGAGGGTGTCCACAATGAGGAAATCAAAGAAAAACTGGAAATGAACTCTATAGATGTAGCAGTCAGGGTGAACAAGCTTAGATGGTGGGGTCATGTTACACGCATGGGAGAAGCAAGGTTACCCAAGAGACTAATTGATTCAGCAGTAGAGGGTAGGAGGAGTCGGGGCAGATGGAGGAGAAGGTACCTGGATTCGGTTAAGAATGATTTTGAAGTAATAGGTTTAACATCAGAAGAGGCACCAATGTTAGCACTGAATAGGGAATCATGGAGGAACTGTATAAGGGGGGCTATGCTCCAGACTGAACGCTGAAAGGCATAATCAGTCTTAAATGATGATGATGATGATGATGGTGATGTTGTTACTTAGGTTTACAATTAAAGCCACATGTTTATCGTTTCTACGGAAGATTGTTTCACTTGGAACCCTTACTGCCAATGGTATTTCGATCACTGGCCTCTAGGCTCACTGTTAACAGAGGTGCACCTAACAAACGCCTTGTAGTTGTCGTGGGGGTTAGTTATTTTTGAAATTGGGCGCAGTGAGTTAACGTTAGTGAAGAACGCCTTTAAGACGACAGCTCACTGAGATCGAACAAGCTCGTTTAATACTTCCACAAGAAGCTGGATATTCCTTCTGCGATATTGCAGCAGGAGTTTCCAGTAATGTAGACACTGTACACGACTGCTAGCAGCGATAGTCACGCGACTGTACGGTCACAACATGACCGGACACTGGACTACTGAGAGGGGAGTTCGGCTTCTTTGGCTTATGGCTATGGCGCATGGTATTGAGTCTGTAGCAGGAATTCGAGCAGCAGATGGCACCACAGTGACACAGCGAACTGTTACAAATCGATTACTTCAAGGACAGCTCCGAGCCAGACGTCCTGTGGTGTGCATTCCAGTGACCGCAAACCACCAACGTTTGCGTGTTCAGTAGTGTCAAGCGAGAGCTCATTGGAGGGTGAGGTGGAGGTCTGTTGTGTTCCCTGATGAAAGCTGGTTCTGCCTCGGTGCCAGTGATAGCCGTGTGTTGGTTAGAAGGAGGCCAGGTAAGTTCTGGCAACCAACCGGTCTGCTGCCTAGACATGCTGAACCTGCTCCTAGAATTATGGTCTGGGATGCGATTTCGTATGACAACAGGACCACTCTCGTGATTATTCCAAGCACTCTGATTGTAAGTTTGCACGCCAGTCTTGTTCTTCGACCTTTTGTGCTGCCATTCATGAAGAGTATTCCAGGGGGCGTCTCTCAATAGCCAACGCTCGCCCAAATGCTCTACAGAGTGTCGAGACGTTGCATTGCCCTGTCTGATCACCCTATCTCTCTACAGCCCAGCACGTATGCGCCGTCATAGGACGACAACTCCAGCGTCATCTACAACCAACGTAAACCGCCCCTTATTGACCGACGAAGTGCAACAGGTATGGCGCTCCATCTCACAAACTGACATACGGCACCTGTACGACACAATGGATGCACGTTTACACGATTCACATTGAACATTCTGGCGATTACACCAGTAATGTACCACCATTTCATATTCACAATAGCCTTTCTCGCACCTACATTAACCTGTGAGCTTGCAACGTTAATGACTTAAATATGTTATCTATGGAAATGTATTCCCAAAATTTCATTACTGTATATTAATTACTTCTAGTTGGTGCGATTTTTTTTTTTTTTTGATTACTGTGTGTGAAGGCAGTGACGGATACATATGGGGGGTGGGGGGGAGGCGGCGAGCGAGACGGCTCTCCCCACCTCCCCCTAGCGAGGCCACCCGCATTGCCACCCACGCCGCTGTCAGTTGACTCGACTGAATCGAGTTATCGAGTAGTTGTACTTTCCTATGTAGCACGCGCGTCCTCTTCATCGTATGTTATACGTTTCTGTCTGGCACGTAGACAGCTAACGCATACCTACGAAGAAAGTTGCGGTCATTCTAGTGACCTCGATACGTTATTCTGCCTGGCATTTCTTCGAGAAAAGTCTCGAATTTTCTACTGTTCCCTTGCACAGAGAACCTTAGATATGTAGCGCTGTAAATACGAACTACTCGCCGAATACACGTTGGCTAATATCACGGACTTCAGTCAGTGTTGTGCTTAGTGACGTAGAAATACGGGGGGGTTGACCGTGTGTGTTTTAGTGCTAAGTCTACTAGTGTCGCATTTTTCAGTGCGAATAAAGTGTTCATTCGCGAATTAAACTTTGTATATGACTTGATTATTTTTTATTATGGTAAAAGTAAAGGTAGTTCAAGATATCTTTAGCGCTCCCTCCTTGAGGTTTTTCTGTATCCACCATTGTGTGAAGGACGTGTTTTCTTATGACAAATCGATGGTGCAAATCTTATTTTAAATAGCGGATAGTTTCCATCAACCTACAGGCCTTGGGATACTTTCTTTTAATTTTTGTTAATCATTGATACTCAGGTATCTGGCGACCCTTGTATTCGGACATGGTTAGAAACAAATAGTAACAGCTTACTTAGTTCCTCTCCACATAGTAATAGATAAGTTTCATGTATGTCAACCTGGCAGGATACTGAGCTCCTCCCCACATATTCGTTATTAATGGTAGACCCCTTTCATTTAACTCACCATGATGAGGTAACATTCTGTATCCACACATTTCTCAGTATTAGACTGCCAGGATACATAGTCCCTTATAATAAACGTTTTATAACGTTAGAAGTTATCTGCCGTGGAGTGCCATGATCAACAATATGCACAGAACAGTGTGCTTTGTACTTTGTCGTCAGATCTGCCATGGATAGACACGTACCTTGCTAAGCGACAGAGCATGCCTCTAACCCCCGAAGTTCTGTGATGAGGCGTGGATGTCAGACACCTTGTCGCCTACTCGTGGTTTCAACGTCTTTCAGTTACTTTCCATAGATACGGGCATGAACACATGACCAGCCTCACCTTCTCCTGAGCTCTCGTTTTCAGGCACTGTAACTATCTGCCGTTTGTCAGAGTCGCATATGCCAGTAAATTTCTCCATTTGTGGCCCGTAGGGTCACTAGTATTATTTCCCATGTGTCTCTGCTCCGTCGTTTATATACCTTCTCACAGCGTCACAGCACCACCAAGTGGCATTCAGTCATACGGTGGACAGTGATCTTAATTTTCTGGTTGATCTGCTTAATAACCACACACACAGTGCTGATGGGTTTATTGGGGTCTGTATATAATGCATGACACACAAATGCTGACTTTATTTATGTTTGATTCTGATCGCTTTCTGTCATAAACACTGTTCACGTTTCTGTACGAAATACAAAGCAAGATTCATGTCAAGTGTAGAAAGGAAATGACTACACGGTCACAAGATTATTTCGAATGTAACAGCCGAAACGTTCGTTACGTCGAAAAATTAATCTACAGCCAACATTGCATGTCAGAACCAAAATTATCGTTTACTTCGAACATTACAAGTATGATATCTGTGTGAAGGCCAACTAACCGAAGAGGACCAGTACGAGACATAGAGTGGCATTTGAGGGCCAGAACTTGTAGAAAACAATTCAAAGATCAAGGACTGAAAAAGGTCTTCGGTTAACTCGCAATTGCGAATATGAGTAACCATCAACCATCTGGGCCCGACCGGAACTCGAACCCGGATTTACCGCTTATCGCGAGCTGTTCAAGACGCTTCAGTCCGGAACCGTGTAGCTGCTGCGGTCGCAGGTTCGAATCCTGTCTCGGGCATGGATGTGTGTGATGTCTTTAGGTTAGTTAGGTTTAAGTAGTTCTAAGTTCTAGGGGACTGATGACCTCAGATGTTAAGTCCCATAGTGCTCAGAGCCATTTGACAAAGTGATAAACATTTCAAATAGCATTAAGTAAAGCATTTTTACATACGTAATGACTCTACGATAGCAACATTCTTTACCGTCATGAAGACTAAAGAATAACATCTGTACAATGAAATGTAAAAAATTCTGAAAATGGAGTGAATACCCACTGCAAATATCTAATTCATACTAACATA
Source organism: Schistocerca cancellata (assembly GCF_023864275.1). Classification (NCBI taxonomy): domain Eukaryota; kingdom Metazoa; phylum Arthropoda; class Insecta; order Orthoptera; family Acrididae; genus Schistocerca; species Schistocerca cancellata. The sequence continues at coordinate 540,996,818 of NC_064628.1, read as the reverse complement.
CGCAGCTAAAAGGTGTTAAATGAACATGCATTTTCTTTAGGAAAAAAGTAACGTCCAGTAGCAACAACTATATATAATTTTTACGAAAAAAATACTGTCCAGTAACAATAACTATTAAGCCTAATAGCTGAAACATTTTCAGCAGAGATAATTAGAAATTGTCATAAGCACACTCATGTGAAGTGATAAGGAATGGTATGGGTCCGCCTGCTTAGCTGAGTGGTAGCGTGCTTGCCTCCCATGAAAGGTGCCCGGGTTCGATTTCCGGCCGGGGCCGAGATTTTCTCCACTCGGTGACTGGGTGTTGTGTTGTTCTCATCATCATTTCATCCTCATCACCGGCGCGCAAGTTGCTCAATCTGGCGTCGAATGAAATAAGACTTGCACTTGGCTGCCGATCTTCCCCGAAAGAGCCCTCCCGGCCAACGGTGCCATACGCTCATTTCATTTCAGAATTGGTATGACGCGTTAGTTAATCTGGATCACATTCCTTCAGCAGTGATGTACTAACAGTACATCAGATCAACAAAGAGTTTACATTCACATAAGCGTAAGTAAGAACTTCGAAGGATACAGATACTTATCATAGCGTTATGTCTAAAGTGCCTTACTAGCAATGCCATTAGTCACAAGAATATACAAAACCGAAGCACAAATGCAATTTGCTATGTGAAAATATAAAAATAATACCATAACCGAGTCACTGACTTGGGGCTGTTACGTAATATAACTAATCAATTCACGTTAACATGCAAAGCCAAGAAGCAGAAGACCGATCACAGATCAATAAAAATTTAAGTAACCTCAATTATTGGAGTCCGTTCATTCCTAAAGAAGTATGCAATTTATGTGAGAGGAGATATTTGTGTATTTCATGGAAGTCATCAAGGATATTTAGACCCAGACACCAGCTTGCAATTCCTTTTATTGGCTTCATTAGAAGTAGAGAGACATTCAGCTGCTGATTTTGTGAGAATTACTTATTTAGCGTTAGTAGCATTATGAATCTCTCCAGGGTCTACTCAATACGAAAAGTACTGCGCCAGTAACATCATTCACTTCTTTTGTTATTCATCTGTCCATTTCTGAATGTCTTATGTTCTACCTCACCTTGTCCGTCCTCTTCCGTGCATCCTCATTCATTTTCTTTAAAAACTGAAGCGTTCCGAAATTACCTTCGCTATTCACTGTCTGTCTATTGGAGAAGACGCTTGTAAACTCAGCTGAGTAGCTCGTGTCACCGGCGTTTCCGGCCCATCACTCTCGTCTACCTTGTAATTTCGAATTATCTCTACGACTTCGGCTTGTCGTGAAGCGACCACGTTATTGTGTCCATTCTTTAATTCGTCACCTAGGTGTATGTGACCTAACTCACTTACTTCACTATTGCTCACGATTAGACATGACGGTTCCCTGGGAAAGACCATCAGTTCCTCCCATAAATCACCACTGACTATGCTCCAAGATACTAATCGGTTTAGTCTGTGACAGTTCTATATCTGTTCTCAGTTTACTCCTCACTCTCAATCAAATTATGCACTGTACCCTACTGCTACCACGAAAAAGAAAAAAAATCTCATTATAACTAAGAACTCAATCTATCACATTACTCAACAAATCCCATATAATATATCAATAAACATCCCATACAAAATATTCGGCGTTGGTACTAAACGCAGATAATCACTCAGACATAGAACAGAAACATACATCTCTCTCTCTCTCTCTCTGTCCGAACAGGCCTTGGAAGGCCCAACGATACCGACTGGTTGCCATGTCGTCCTCAGCCCACAGGCATCACTGGATGCGGATATGGAGGGGCATGTGGTCAGCACACCGCTCTCCCAGCCGTATGTCAGTTTACGATACCGGAGCCGCTACTTCTCAATCACGCTCTGTAAACCGGATGGTCACCATCCAAGTGCTAGCCCAGCCCGACAGCTCTTAACTTTTGTGGTCTGACGGGAACCGGTGTTACCACTGCGGCAAGGCCGTTGGTGAAACGTACATAGAAATCTGAAATAAAATACGTTTATTAATTATTTGCCCCAGCAAATGTTCTGTATACAACTGTGTTTTTAAATGGTGCTCGTCGATGATTCATTAAAAACTCACAAAGTTTGATATCTGACAGCGTCATAGAATACCCTATTTCAGTCCAGTTCTGGAAGGGGACACCATTTTATGCAAAACCCCGCTCGTATGGAAGTGACACTTAATCAGAATTAATCATGAACCAGGTACACCATTGAGACTAGCCGGCCGGAGTGGCCGAGCGGTTCTAGGCGCTACAGTCTCGAACCGCGAGACCACCACGGTCGCAGGTTCGAATCCTGCCTCGGGCATGGATGTGTGTGATGTCCTTAAGTTAGTTAGGTTTAAGTAGTTCTAAGTTCTATGGGACTGATGACCTCAGAAGTTAAGTCCCATAGTGCTCAGAGCCATTTCAACCATTTTGAACCATTGAGACTGTGAGCTGAATTTAATGCACACATCGGATTTATTAACGGTTCCATTTATTCAGGCCCTAACAGTGAGTCTGAAGGTAGGAGAATTTACGTCTTATTTATCAGTGATATGGAATGAAAGTGATGATAAATTCAAGAACTAAGTAAACTCTATGGTTCATTACAAACGACAGTTGGAATCACAATAATTATGTGAATTTGAATTTTACAATGATGTACTTTCTGTTGAAAATTGCAAACTAAAACTCTAATGTGGCGAAGTCACTAATTGAGATGGAGTTGCTTAATAATGTCATATATGACACAATGAACTGACCTGCAGCCTGACAACGATGACCACAGTGGCGATTCGTCTGAAACAAGAATTTAGGAATCCCAAAGATCTGAGGAAGCACTGACGAATATGAAACTATTTTGAAATTAAACTTTAATACTGTCCCTTGTCCTATTATTCCACAGCTGTAAGTGACATTTACTATAACCTTCAGAGTAATGTGGACAGAGTGCTCCCTGGTCTTAAGTTCAGCAGTACAATTGGGCAGCAGAGGACTCTGATGACACTGGACCCCAGGCGACTCTGCCACTTGAGAGCGCGGCCACAAATCATGCCACGGTCTCTTGTCAGCGACTTGGCCACAACTGGTATTTGTAAGTCTCCAAAACGCAGCGTGCTCCTTTCTTCCTGCGAGCAAAACACGTCCATCAATCTCCTCAAGTGGCTAGAGCCCACCAGTTGCCAAATATTTTGTTAAGTAACGGCGAAATGTCAGCAAGTCAATGAATTGAAAATTTTCCTCTCTTTTCCTAGAAACTTTGCACTGCTCTTGATGTCACTAATAACACGCCAATCGGTGCGCATTAAGCCACCGGCCAGACTCGTATTTCAGGTCCTGTGAAGATGTTAAAAAACTGTCCACAAGGCTAGTCGCCAACATTGCTGCAAATTCCGAACTAAGTATGTCAGAGCCGTTTTCTCATATTTTCAGGAAAGCCAGGAGATGCTTATCTGCTCAAGTACTTCTTTTACCGAGCTCCTAGTACCTACCACCTATGACAGAGGTCTGTCTTCTGTAATGAAGGCTTTTTATCTTGGTTATCCTGCATACCATGCTATAAACCAGACAGTGACATCTCTCCCTGTTCATCATTTGGCAAAGCGACTTTCACCACCCAACATGGTGAAGACACTGCACCTCCACTTCTTCTCCCGATGTTTCTGTGAAGGTCAGCACGCCACAGATCCCTATACCTCGCTTCACTTGGCCTCATCACTCCAAGTTATCTGTCTCATATTCACAGCACAATTCATTTCCAAAGCTCACCTATGAAGCAAATTGATGTACACCTTACCATGTTATATTACAGAAGGTTAAGAAGGGGAAATGAAATCAACTTGTACAGTCATTGCTATAGCACGACTCCCATTATCCTAATTCAACAGCTTTTCAGAATATTAGATTAAATTATCAATCTGATTATAATGAACTGTCTAAAATGAAACATTTATGCCTGTGGTAATCAAGATGGTTTCCACAAAAATGAAACCTAACTTGTACCCTGCTAATAAGTAAAAAGCAAATTTGATCCCAAGCGGAAAGCTCTTTGAACAGCGCAGCGATTTGTTACGTATGGTATATTAGTGATAGTTTACTGTTGCCTACCTCTGTGATCTATTTTCTGTGGACTTTAAGATTAATAGTCCCCCATTCACATTTTCTTTCTTTAGTTGAAGATACATTGATAGGGCACATCCTGAGGCATCAAGGCACTGTCAACTCGGTAATGGAAAGAAGTATAGAGGTAAAAATTTTATAGGGAAACCACAACTTGAATATAATCAGCAAGTTCTAATGCTGCATTTTTCAGTAGTTATGCGGAGATGAGAAGCTTGCAAATGATTGGGTAACATTGAGATCTGCAGCAGACCTGTCTTCGGAATGAAGACCGTAACAACCGCTGCGGAAAAAGAAAATTTCTTGTCAAGTGACACCTTTTTAGTGAAGTTCCAAAAGAATGTTTGTGCCTGTAAAGACCAGTCTTCATCTAGAATGATATGCGAAAATCACTTGTGTTCTAGGGGTACCAACATGGTAGCACATTCGGTCAGAGAGTTGGCTGCCTCTATATTACATAAAACCTGAGTGAAATAATCAACGATAAACATGAAGGGGTATCTTGTGATGTCCATTCACACTAAATGATGATAGCAAATGTCGAACAAAACGAAGTAAAAAAAGTGTAGCGTCTTTTATTACTAATCAGAAGCCGCGCGAGATTAGCCGAGCGCTCATGGACTGTGCGGCTGGTCCCGGCGGAGGTTCGAGTCCTTCCTCGGGCATTGTTGTGTGTGTTTGTACTTAGGATAATTTAGGCTAAGTAGTGCGTGAGCTTAGGGACTGATGACCTTAGCAGATAAGTCCCATAAGATTTCACACACATTTGGACATTTTTTGAGCTAATCAGAAACACGAAATTGCGGTGTCTGTGTTATTCCGAATAATGATGCAATGTACCTTTGGACATGCATCGTATTTCGGGATAACAGGCACTTCAATATCGTACTTATCCGCCGATGGCGGTGAAGCGACTCTCAAGTAAAATGTCACGCCTGTACGGGAATATACACAACAGATGTAGTAATACAGATTGCCGACACATAATTGACGACTTATGGAAGTTTGGATGTGGCCGTGAGTCGTGCGCGGATTGTCAGACGGTAGGGCGACCGATAGCGATAAGGGGGAAATCCGGGTTCGAGTCCCATCCGGCACATTATCGTCATTCCATCCTACAGCTGATGGTTTTCCATATTCGCAACTGCGAATACAATTAATTTACTAATTAGCAATGTCCTGAATCTCTGGTTCAAACCCAGCGCATGCTTAAATTCTGAAAAAAAAAAAAAATCTGCCGTGATGACCGAAGACTTACAGTGTACGGAGTCGCTCTCGTTCTGACAACGGCCTTGTCAAACATGGAAGAGGAGGGGACAGAGAATAAAGACAGTATGTAGCCCTTGGGATGGGAAATCTCCCCAAAACACAGAAGAATCAGCATTGCTCAACGGCAGATGTATGCAGACGGTAATGGAAATTACTGCATTGAAGACATATAATGTGTATCCACAAGACATGTGAAATGTATTTCGATTGAAAAAATATCCTAGTGACCTCTTCATTGGCAAAACATCCGAATTAAGCCGCTATGCGGATCACAAGGAGGGTACTACCAAACGGGCATTAACCATGAAAGAGAGATGCAATAACTAACGTCGGCATGATGTTCTACGAGTCGGCGCACGGTTCAAATGGCTGTAAGTACTATGGGACATAACATCTGAGGTCATAAGTCCCATAGACTTAGAACTACTTAAACGTAACTAACCTGACAGCACAGAGGTCCACGCCCGAGGCAGGTAGTAGTAGTAGTAGTAGTAGTAGTAGAGGGGTTTTTGGGCGCACGACAGCAAGGTCTTCAGCGCCCGTTCAGTAACATAGTAAAACGGGGGTCAAGAAAAATCCCAGAAGAGGAATATAAAACGGAACATAAAACACGGGGAACAATCGTTGAAAAATATGTGCTCACCCACACGGAAGCGTGGGATGAAGCAGGGTGTCAGCAGTAAAACATGGACAACACAGGAAGAAAATGGTAGAGGGAGCTAAAACAATGTAGCAGATGGAAGTGGCTGGCTGACCGCAAGGAAAAAAAGGGGAGGAGTCAGCCACTCTGCAATACACTAAAACCTCCAGCCTAAAAGTTTAGGCCAGAGTGCAGACACATCACAAAACTTAAAAACCCTAGACACACACGTCTCATCATTAGCTAAAACAGAAGGCAGATCCCCATCAACTTGTGCTTCTGCCCTTGCATCACGGTATAAAATGCAGTCTGTTAAAATGTGCCGGACAGAGATGTGCATACCACAAGCATCACAAAACGGAGGATCCTCCCGCCGTAATAAAAAGTTATGTGTGAGAGGACAGTGCCCGATCCGAAGACGTGTGAGGGCCACTTCTTCCCGCCTGAGCAACCGCCAGGAGGAACGCCACGGCCGAGTGGTTGACTTTACCAACCGCAGTTTGTTGGCCATCACCGCCAGCCATTCGTCCTCCCACAACTCCATGTACTTCCTGTGGAGTGCAGAGATGACTGACTGCAAGGGAATAGGACACTGGACCACATCCTGCTCTCTGCAGGCCTCGTTGGCACCCCGATCAGCCTGTTCATTGCCCCATATTCCGACATGACCAGGCACCCAGCAGAAGGATACCTCTTTACCCTGCCGTTCGAGCAAGTACAGTTGGTCATAAATCAGCTGGACCATCTCCTCAGTCGGGTACAGGTTCTGCTTGATTGTAAGGCACTAAGAGAATCGGAGCAGAGAAGAAATCGATCGCCCCGAACACGATTCATCTGCTCCAGTGCCTTCATGATCGCGTGGAGCTCTGCTGCAAAAACGGTTTATTCAGCAGGGAGGCGAATTCGGGTAACATGTTCAGGGAACACCACAGAACAGCAAAGGAAATTCTCCTGTTTGGAGCCATCAGTGTAAACGACAGTGAAACCGTGATGCACATCTAAAATGTTAAAAAACAGAGATTGGAATGTAAAATCTGGTGTGCCATCATTCTTAAAATTAGTCAAATCTAAAATAAATTTGGGTCTCCGGAGGAGCCAAGGTGGAGATCTGCTCCAACCGCGACGTAAAACACGAAGACCAGCCATAGACATCGCAGCGAGGCAATCCTGTGTGCGAATCCCATAGGGCTGTGTCGCACGTTGCCGGTTATGAAATAACCGTGCCAGAGGAGGCTGAGCAACGGTATGGTATGCAGGTGTGTATGGAGTGGACAAAGTTTTATACGCCTGGAGTACTGTAAGTAGCCGTCGCCGCATATGAAGTGGCGGTTCACCAGCCTCTGCACAGAGCCTTGGTATGGGGCTAGTTCGGAATGCCCCAGTGGCCAACCAAACCCCTTCATGGTGCACAACGTCCAACATCTTTAAATAAGAAGGCCTCGCAGACCCATACACCGTGCACCCATAATCGAGCCGAGATCGCACAAACGCCCTGTAAAACTGGAGCACACAAGTCCTGTCAGCTCCCCATGTACTGTGGCTAAGACATTTTAAAATACTTAAAGCCTGAAGCGACCGCCGTTTCAGGTCTTTAAGATGAGGTAACCACGTAAGCTTCGAGTAAAAAATGAGCCCCAGAAATCTCACCGTGTCTTTAAAAGTAAGAATAGTGTCCCTCATCCTCAACTCAGGAAAGGTTAAAATCGAACGAGAACGGTTAAAAAGAACACATACAGACTTCTCGGTGGAAAACTTAAAACCACTCTTCTTCGCCCAGTCATCCAAACGTCTAATAATAAGTTGCAACTCACGCGTTGTCGTTGCAAGGCTTGAAGAAGAGCAAAACAAAGAGAAATCATCCACAAACAAGGAATACTGGACAGGAATTTTCACTATGGACGTAATGCTATTAATAGCGATGGCAAAGAGAGTCACACTTAAAACGCTACCCTGAGGGATACCGTTCTCTTGCTCAAAGCGATCAGACAGGACGTCACCAATTCGGTATCTAAAATATCGTGGCGAGAGGAAAGACTGAATAAAAAGAGGAAGACAACCACGAAAACCCCATTCGTGAAGCTGCTCCAGGATGAGACGCCTCCAAGTTCTATCGTAGGCCTTCTCGATGTCGAAAAATACACCTAGAAGATGATGACGGCGTAGGAAAGCTTGTTGTATAGCCGCCTCCAGGAGGGCAAGGTTATCGAAGGTGGAACGAAACCTCCTGAACCCACACTAAAAGCGACTAAGGAGTTGCCGGGATTCTAACATCCAGACAAGGCGGCGGTTGACCATCCGCTCCAAGGTCTTCCCCATGCAACTAGTGAGGGCAACACTACGGTAGCTATTCGGGATCGTGCGGTCTGTCCTAGGTTTTAAAAAAGGAATTAAAACTGCCTCAGGCCACGCGCCAGGAAAGTGACCCGACGCCCAAATGGCATTAAAAAGTGCGAGTAGGATTTCTTTGTTGCGCTTTGTGAGGTGCCATAGCACACTGTAATGGATCCTGTCGTGACCAGAGGATGTGTCACGAGCTCCAGACAATGCAGAATCCAGCTCCCACATAGAAAATTGGCAGTTGTAAACTTCATGAGAGGTGGACTGGAAGTCCACATTACATCTCTCAGCAACGGCTCTTTGGCACTGGAAACCTGGATCCTGACTGGTTGTTGCAGTAACTGTGGCAAAATACGCTGCCATAGTCTGGGCAATGTCTCGCGGATCCGTGTGGAGAGTGCCGTTATTCATTACAGTAGCTATGGGACACCTCCTCCGCCAGAAATTCTCCTGATGGTCTCCCACACAATGGAACTTTTGGTGGACCGATTAATGGTGTTCAGGAAGTGTTGCCATGACCTCTTCTTGCTCTCACGAATAATGCGGCGACATCGTGCCCTCGCCACCCGAAAGGCTGCAAGATTCTCAGCAGTCGACCGGCACTTGAACCGACGCAGAGCCGCGCGCCTGGTCCTGATTGCAGAGCGGCATTCGGCACTCCACCAAGGCACAGGTGGCCTCTTCCGGTGGCCTGTGGACTGTGGAACGGATGCTGCAGCGGTGTGGTGGACCGTTTGGTAATATGATCTACCCACACCTCAACATTCGCACAGTGTTCGAATTGGGCCAACTGGCTATAAAGTGTCCAGTCACCTCCACTGAGCACCCATCGTGGTGGTCTCCTTTCGAGGCCCACGCCATCTGGCAGGTGAATCCAGACTGGGAAATGATCACTGCCGTGCAAGTCAGCAACCACTTCCCAGTGAGCACTGGTGGCAAAAGCTGGAGAGCATAGCGAGAGATCAATGGCAGAGAACGACCCAGTCGCTGTGCAGAAATAAGTACTCTGTCCTTCATTGAGCAAGTAGGCACAGGATGAAAGGAGAAACCTCTCAATTGATCTACCCCGGGGTCAGGTAATCGCAGAGCCCCAAAGCACACTGTGGTCATTAAAATCACCACAAATAATGAATGGCTGGGGGAGCTGTGTAAGAAGGTCGGTGAGGGCCACTTCATCAAGTGCGTCATGTAGGGGCAAGTAAAGTGAACAGACAGTCAATGAATGACGCACGTGTACGGACACAGCGACGGCCTGTAAAGTCGTCGGAAGCGAGAGAGGCGAGGAGTGGTAGTCCGTCCTGACGAAAATACCTACGCCTCCTCTAGCTCTCCTTTTTGTGGAGTGTATGATTCGAACCTGCGACCGTAATAGCTGCGCGGTTCCGGACTGAAGCGCCTAGAACCGCTTGGCCACAGCCGCCGGCATGGAGCACGGAATGTCAGAAGTCTGAACGTAGTAGGAAAGCTATAAAATCTGAAAAGGCAAATGCAAAAGTTCAATCCAGATATGGTTGGGGTCAGTAAAATGAAATGGGAGAAAAATAAGGATTTTTGGTCAGACGAATATATGGTAATGCTAACAGCAGCAGAAAATGGTACAACAAGATTAATAATTGTTATGAGTAGGGAAGTAGTACAAAGCGTAGTGCACAGTTCACCGATAGGGTGTTCTCATCAGACAACAAACCAACGCCGACAACGATATTTCAGGTAAACGTGCCAACGCCGCAAGCAACAAACATTGAGACAAAGAAAGTATGGGAGAATACTGAACGGGAAATTCAGTATGCTAATGGAGATGAAAATGGAATAATCGTTAAAGGTTGGCACGAAGTTGTAGAGGGAAGAACAGATGAAAGCTTTATGGAAGAATGATGTCTGGGTAGTTGAAAAGAGAGAGAGGAAAGACTAACTGATTTCTTCAATAAATTGCAGATGGTAACAGCGAATACGATGTTCAATAGGAGGAGGTATACTTGGAAGAGACACGGAGGCACGGAAATTTTCCAGATGGATAACATCATGGTTAGAAAGAGATTCCAAAATAAGATGTTGGATTGCAAGTCATACCCAGGTGCAGATATAGACTCAGATTATAATTCAGTAATGGTGACGAGTGCGCTGAAGTTTAAGGGAATTGTCCAAAAGCGTCAGTGTGGAAGGAACTGGATCCTGAAGTGCTGAGGAATATAGACGTGTTTCAAGTTCACCAAGGACGTAGATACTGCTATAAGAAACGCCAGAGCAGTCAATTCAGTAGAAGAGGAGTGGGCATCTCTAAAGAGGGCAATCACAGATGTTGGAGAGACAAACATAGGTACGAGGAAGGTAACTGCGAAGAAAAAATGGGTAACAGATGAAATACTTCACTTGATCGACGAAAGTAGGAAGTACAAAAATGTTCTGGGGAGGACAGAAATACAGCAATCCCTTAGGAGTGAAATAAATAGTAAGAGCAAGACAGCTGAGCGAAATAGCTGCAGGAAAGATGTGAAGAAATCGAAAAAGAAATGACCGTAGGGAGAACAGATTCAGTATTTACAAAAGACAAAAGAACCTTTGGTGGAATCAAAAGCCAGGTCGGTAACATCAGGAGTGCAATGGGAATTCCACTGTTAAATTCAGAGGAGGGGCGGAGTGGTGGAAAGGGTACAATGTTGCATCTATAAGATGACGACTTGTCTGACGACATGACGGAAAAGGAAACTGGAGTCGATATGGAAGAGGTAGGGCATCCAGTTTTAAAATAGCAAACAGATTTGAAAGACTTAAGATCAAACAAGGTACAAGGGATAGACAACGTTCCATCGGAATTTCTAAAATTATTGACAGAAGTGACAACCAAATGACTATTCAAGTTAGAGTGTATCAACAAACTTTCGGAAAAAAAGTCATCCACACAATTCCGAAGTGTTTCTTTCAGCCTCGTCGTCATCTTTTTGTCTAGGAAGCCTGCGTACTCGGTTCGCTAGACAAACAATCAAACAACTCGTATTAATAAGTTTTATTACAATAAGAGAATGACAAATACTTAACTTTGACAATTACATTGATGTGTCGAAAGCAAAGGGCGACGTACGAAGTAATGTCTTTGCAGTGGTTGCTGATCTATAACTGACAAAAGTCTTTCCTGAACTGCTATCGAAGTACCTAACGTTGACGCTGCTATCCAAGTGGCTAATCTTGAAGCTGCTATTGAACTGGGCCATCACCAGTCGGTCGCGGCGGTTATGTCCTGTCGTGTTGTCGTCCCGATGGGAGGTTCGGTCAGTGTGCGGTTGGCTGATCTCTTCTCACAGCCGTCCCTTCCTTTTTCGTTCCCGACTGGCGTGTCGGCGCTGACTTTATGCTGTAACACGAAGACATGACGGTAAGATAAATGCGGAATATATCACACAGTTGCTGAACAGCTCATGCATCCATCTAATGACGTGAATAATATACACAAGAAAAGAAAACTAAGGATCAGTTAGATGATGATTACTTTGGCATCAGGAAAGATAAAGGCACTAGGGAAGCAGTTTTGACGTTGGGGTGGATACTGGAACCAAAGCTGAAGAGAAATCAAGACACGGTCATAGGATTTGTCGACTTAGAAAAAGCGTTCGACAAGGTAAGACGATACACTAGAGTCGAAATTCTGAAAAAAATATGAGTAAGCTGTAGGGAAAGACGGGTAATATACAAAATATACAAGAACCAAGAGGGAACAGTAAGACTGGATAAACAAGAACTAAGTGCACGGGAAAGGTGTAAGACAGGGATGCATCTTTCGTCCGCATAGATCAGCCTACACATCGAAAAAACAATAACGGAAATAAAAGAAAGTTTCAAAAGCGGGATTAAAATTCAGGGAGAAAGGATATCAGTGATAAGTTTTCAACTGGATGGAACGAACGGTAATGAATACAGAACATGGATTGATAGTAAACCAGAAAAAGACAAAAGGCTAAGAAACGTAGTAAAAATGAAGGTCGCGAGAAATTTAACATTACAGTGTTGATTGCGAAATAGGTGAAGTTAAGGAATTCCACCACCTTGGAAGCGAAGTGACCTGTAAGAACGAAGCAGAGTAGCACAGCCAAAAAAGGCATTTCTGGTCTTTCTCGTATCAGACATAGGCTTTAATTTGAGGAAGAAAGTCTGAAAATGTACGTTTGTAGCACAGCATTGAATGGTAGTGAATCTTGGACAGTGGACAACGCGACCAGAAGAGAATCGAAGCGTTTGGGATATGGTACTACAGACGAGTGTTGAAAATTTGGTGGACTGATAAAGTAAGATACGAGGATGTTCAACGTCGGCAAAGCACTAGATACTGTCATTTTTCGGAGATAATGTTGTGTCTACCTAATTAGGACGTAATTAAATAACAGAGTACGGATTTCAAATCCACAATTAAAGGAGTAATAGAACAGTACTGAAGTGGCGGAAGTCAAAGATTCTGAATCCAGAACCTTCCATAAGGGTGCCCACCTGGTCAAGAATCTACACCTTCTTCCCGTATAGTATCGTAAAGGGACGTACAAATGCAGCAGTTCACACTGTATATTTCTTGAGTCTCGCGACAGATGATTTAATGCTGTAATGCATCAAAAGATAAGGTAAAGTCTGTGGAGCAGTCTCGTGACCAGACTCTCGGCTTGTGACGATGCAGGGTGCACACCTTTTATCCGCCGTGGCACTATGAGGAGGAAGGGTGGCGCGTCCGCTGCGCCGATGGCTCATTGACCCCAAGAAAGATCGTCAGTATTCATTTAGACAGCAGGCTGAGTGTATATGGGTCTATTGAAGAGACTGGAACGAGGAAAATCCCCTCTCCTACTCAGGATTGAACCCGGTATCTCCAGGCCCGGAACCTAGTCCCCTACCCACTAAACCCCCACGAACATGAAAAGGTTTTAATGTTTCTAAATACGTTTTGTAAAGCATTATTTAATCTATTTGAGTACTGTCTAAAATAGGCAGGGTCCCCAGTAGACATAAAAGCTATTATAATATACTGTATTATATCCCTGCATCTGGTGTCATAATCCTTTTACTTGACACTGAGCGGAAATGCTACACTCAAGGGCAAAATTTTATAGTTAACACTGAAACACGTATGTGTTCAGTGTATTCAGAACAGCGACGGCGAGCCATGAGAGAATCTCTGACCAGAGAGTTATTTATCGTTGCTAGTCTGCGCTTGACCGCGCGAGAGTGCAGTGCAGTTGGAGAGTAGTAGTCAGTCGGTAGTTGTGTGTGAGGAGTCGGCGGGCGTCGACATGGGTCTCTGGTCAAGGTTCGGGACGAGGTATATTGTTTAATAAGGTAATGAAGCAGCATTGCGCTCAGCTAATAATGTATTGTAATTTTAATTAATTTGTTCAAGAAATGCCCCAATAATAATTCTGTTTTTAAAGCAATCGTTATTAAAAAGAAAAAATCATTACAATTGAATGTTCATTTATCAATTTTTGTGTCGAGTTTACATTGGGCTATTATTTTTCAATATTTTTGTAGGGAAGGTACAGTCGTTTTTATTTCAATTTAACGATGTTTTGTGGGAGCTCAACAACATTTGGGTTATTATTATTCAGTAATCTTCTGGGGAAATAACTTTTGGCACGTTTTCATTATCATAGGCTTTTCTTTTTATTTTTGCTGGGAAATCAGACTTGGCTCTATTCACATTAACATTTCTATTGTCTTGTAAGAATTTGCTGGGAGGTTACACTTGGTTCCATTTATATATGATTATTGTTTTTTCAAAATTTTGTGGGGAGGTTACAACACACGTCACTGATTTAAGATCGTTTCTGTAGCTAGCTAACGTAAAATGTCCATCGCTAATAAGGCCGCTGAGCCACACCAGATTTTTATTATTACCGCAAAATTAATGTGCACAGCAGGTATCATGACACATGAAACTGCTCAAAATTGAGCTATCACTAAATTGCTCGTGAAACTGTTTTATAGCTTCCTAGGATTACCAGTATCCAGTAAAATAGGATCCAAATGATATATTCAAGTAACTACGTTGCAAACCTCTACAAGCTCCCAACGATAGGGTAAACAAACCTGGGGCATTGTGGTTATAATTCATTGCTTTTGTTATCTCCAAATCAAGTACCTGTTCAAAACACGTAGTACTTGTTTCTACACAGCAACATAGTTCAATCTCTGAATTTCTTATTTTCGACAGTATACTTATTCCTTTCAAAATCACCTTTGGCGAGTTAGTATCTTGAAGCGGATTGACATTATCAAACGTTACAATCTATCGTTGTATTTGCCCGTAACTGCCGTCCCTATCTCAGTCCAACTTTTTTTCGTTTACTGGTTAATAATTCATCTACAGTTTCTATCTATCTACATACCTGTTTATCACTAAACGACATTGCGAAAATGTGTCGAATGCCTTCGTGAGGTCAAGGAACACGGAATTATCCTGGGTGCGATTGCGTACGACGCTACTCATCTCATGGACGAACAAAATTTTATAAGATGTCCGTTTGTGGATTCATGTTAATTTTTGTATTGCAGCTTTTTCGTCACATTACGTGAGTAGAAAATATTTTCATAAGTCTACAAGAGGCTGATGTCAGTGATTTAGGCCTCTGATTATCTATATTACTAAACGATCAACCCAGTTCGTGGCGTACAGACCCAGCTGCAAGTTGGCTGCCTAACGGTTTCGAGGGGCAACAAAAATTTGGATTTAGTGATTTTGTATAGTTACTGAAAGACTCTGAAAATTTAAAATGCTGTCCTCAGTTCATTAACAGGTAAAGTCTTCATGTTAAAGGTTTAGCACAATAAGTATTAATGATGTTCGAACCTGTGCACATACCTTGAGGTAGCGTAACTCATGGTTACCCAGATTATATCCAGCCCGTTTTTGAGAATGAAATCCCTTAGCGACTTCAAAGTTTACACATAATCTGAGACGTTTTTGACTCTTTCTCCGTTACATACTTAACGTCGAACATTTTGCATATTAACTCATACGTAAAGTAATTACACGGATGATGTCGTTGTATGCATGGGAGTTCAATTGCTTAAAGAAGCGGCGTGAGGGTACTGGTTTATATCTATCCTACTGCATGTTTAGAAAACGTCGGTAGTCTGCAGTTTATATCCGATCATTAGGTATTCTTCGTCACTCCAGAAACCTACGATGAATTACTGGCAGAAATGTTCTTTCGCATAGTCTCAGCATACTTTCACAGCTATTTCACAAATAGACTTCTGAGCAGAAATTAAGGTCGAAAGTAACTTTCGTATGATATGTCACTGCCAAGTAATATAGTTAAATGAAACTTGTACCATACACAGAAAGAATAGCTACAGTATAGTAAATAACGTAACTAAAATAAATACGTAATGAGACGAAATGAAATGACACTTTTATTCAAAAACAATAATTACACTGAAGTCACGGCAATTCATGACGATCCCCTGGGCATTAAAAAAGGCAGAATATGGCTTATAATAGGATAAGAAAGGCAGGTCATGGTCTGCAACGTGCTAATATAGCGACCTAAAGGATGGAAAATTCTTGTAGTAGGGCGCTCCATTCATCCGCTGCTGGACGGTCTTTAGTGTAATCGGATGAGCTGCAGTACGCCTCGATGAGATTTAAGTCGGGAAACGGGCAGGCCCGTCCATTCGCCGTGTATCCTCTTCTTCCAAGAGCTCCCCCACCTGCATGATGCGACCACTCATTGCCCCACATAAAAATGAAGTCAGAGCCCAACGCACCCCTAAAAAGTAGCACGTGTAGAAAGAGTACAATCTCAGAATGTGTTGATCGTCAGCGAAAAGCGTCCAGACATGTGGAAGCGATACGCCCATGAAACATTCTGATCTCCATTCACCGTACCACCTTAACCACGAAAACATTCGTTGATATATTACGTATTCCCACCTCTCACCTTATTAACTCATAGTTAATCTGCTCTCAGCCGAACTCACTAACCCATTCCTAACTGGCCCAGTTTCCATGCTCTTAAAACCATGACGTAGTATTGTTAAGTGTGGTTGCAAACCACACATGCTGTTTGAATGTGGTCCCTTTATACCCGATGCACAGTATAGCGGTCAGTAGTTGACAGTGGCACGCAACTGCATGTGGTGTGATGCCACGCGCTGTGTTCTGTGCACGACTAAGACTCTTCTGACGACATGCCTTCATTCATTTCAAATGGCTCTGAGCACTATAGGACTTAACTCTTGAGGTCTTCAGTCCCCTAGAACTTAGAACTATTTAAACCTAACTAACCTAAGATCACACACATCCATGCCCGAAGTAGGATTCGAATCTGCGACCGTAGCGGTCGCGCGGTTGCAGACTGTAGCGCCTAAAATCGCTCAGCCACTCCGGCCGGCTTCATTCATTTCCACAGAGCAGTTAACATCTCGTCATTACGCTTTGGAGAGCAATGTATTAGTCTACTATCGGAGTTTATCAAATTCTGAAGTAGTAAACCCGATAGACGTACGACGTAAGCGGTGAGAGGTAAAGCTCTCCTCCGGTCTTGGCCGCCGACGTTATGGAGCAACGCCGGCAGACACGAGCTTAAGGCCGGCTGCTGAAGGAAAGCGGTCCGCGGCGAAAAAACTGTGAGGGGCGCCGCAGACAGCAGACGTCGGGCAGCAGATGACAACGCAGCCGGTGCCGCCGCCTGCTCCGCCGCTGCCTCGCTTCAAATTAACACAAGTGAGCTAAGTACCCGGCCCGCGCCTGTCTCAAAACATCTCTCTCTCCTCCTCTCGTCTCTTCGCCTCTCCTTCGCTCCGTGGCCATTCCCATTCATGAAAGCCTGCTGCGCCAGGCGTCGCGTCGGCGAGGCACGCACTGCAGCACGGCGGCCGCGTCTCAAGTATCCGGCCGCCGACCCACCAGCCGCTGAGGCCCTCAATGGAGACGTCTCCTCCAGCGCCGCTACGCCACGCACTGGACCCATTTTTGAAATGCTGCCTCGCTCACTATGGAGAAAGGGCTTCCAGTGTCAATGACACACTTAAAACATATTTCGTTTACTGCAACTGTCACGACTGAATTTATTCCCGAAATTTTAGCACTCGTAGTTTCTCGCAACAAATCATCTCTAATATCTTCCCTCTCTATATACCGTATGCACTCATTTGCCATGTCGCCCATTTGTTCTGATTGGGCGCCTTCTGCGCTGATCGTTTGTCGTTGCCGGTTTCGTTCATTTCCATTTGCTGGATTATGTCTAGGGTTAGCCGGCCGAATTTCAATATCATGTGGTGCTCCGCCTACAGTCCTATTCCCACCGTGTTCACCGTAGTATCGATTCTGGTTGCCGTAACTGTTGCGTTCACGATCCTGTCCACATCCTCGATCATTTCCGTTGTTCCACCTGTGTTCGCATCTGTTACCCCAGTTTCTATACGGCCGGTCGCGATTATTGTTGAGTTCGCGTCGCGACGACCAGTCACGCCGCTGATTAGTACTACGGCCACGACTGCGATCGCGCTGCTGTGCCCCGTAATAACTTTGTGCCTGATTAGGCGGGCATTCTGCTGTATTATATTCCAACTCTTGGAGAAGTGTCTTAAACGTTTCCACGTCCTCTTTGCATCGACCCGCAAGAATGACGTGGCGCAAGTGCATCCGCACACCCATATGGGTCATAATAGAAATTGATTTGCTTGCACCATGTGGTCGAATAGACGTGTTGGGCTGCCGAAACCAGACTGGTGCTAATTTGGCAGCATAATTATGCCATGCTTGACCCTATCTTCTGCCGCTTCCGACCAATACGCGGACAGAAAGGCTTGTCGAAACTCCCGAGTGGAGTTGCAGTGATGCGCTGCCGACCTCATGCAAGTCGCCGGTTTGCCTTCCAAATAGCCACACATATATTCTATCTTATGTGAACTTGCCCAGTCGGGGGGAAGGCAGAACTCAAATTCCTCAAGCCAAGCTCGTGGATGTATTCCTTTTTGCGAATTTCGAAATTTCTCAAACTTTCTCACCGTAAGGAAATGTTTGAAATAAAATCCCCGCATTTCCTCCCGGCGAGGCCCTTGAATGCTTCTATTCTTCTCATGTCTGCCCCTCAAAATACATTCTTCCCTGTCGTCAAAATCTCCCTCGTGGCCGGAGTCCCTCTCTGCACTGTTCGTACAGCTATTTTTAGTGCTATTGGCGAGTTCGGAATCACACCCCATGTGGCTTTCCAGTTGCGCCACGCGTTCTTGTAATTCGCCTGTTACAGTTTTGAGCCACCTGTTCACTTCGAACTGTCCCTTCTGAAATCTAAGAAGCGAACGCACTTCTTCGGTCTCTACGACCGCTACCGGTATAGTATTGTTATCGCTCTCCATCACCTTCGTCGTGCCTACGATGTCCGCTAATGCCGCAGTCTTATCATGTATTTGTCTGTTGTCCTCTGCCCCAGTTTGCTTCAATTGTTCTACTTGCTGTTCCAGTGCGTGAATCGCTTGACTGTTGTCCGCTACTGTGTTGCTAACGGACGCGGGACAATGCGTTTCCGCCTCCAGAACCCTGGAGAGTACCTGCTGGCGTTCCCTTTGGCATTCTTCTCTCAGCGCTTGGAAATTCCTAAGTAGCTGTTCCTCGCTCTCTTTCGATTCCGCATCGCGCCTTCACTTGCCCTGTTCTAAGGCTTGCAGACAATCATCGATTTGTTCAAATGTACGGCCTAATTATTTCATAATATCACTTTTTATTTCACTTGCCAGGTTGTTTATTCTTTGTGAGATATCATCGGACAATCTCTGCATCGACCTGTCGACTTTATTTGTTTGCTGGATTAGTTTTTCATCTTTGCTCGCCTAGCTCTTGTATCGATTTTTCAGATTTCTCTGCGTTTTCTTTATTTTGTTGCAATAAGGCTTTCATGAGTTCTGCCAAATCAATTCGGTTAGTTGGAGGCAAATTAATTTCTGGCTCTGATTGGAGCCCGATCGTCCTGTTTTGCATTTCCTCTGAAGTATTCCCCATTGCATTTTCGGAACCGTCCAAAGCCTTAATATTCGAAATCAGATTACCCCCTTGGTCCATGTTGCTTACTTTGTTGGACCGCCTACTTTTAGCTTGGTTACGTGTCTGCATTAGTTCAATTTATACCCGGTACGCAACACACTAATCAGAATAAATGTATCCCCCAAAAATTAGGACAGTCACACGAAAGGTACCCAACCTAGTACGCACTTTTTCACACGCAAAATAATTTATATCTTTGATTGAAGTCAGTGCAATTTACAAGCAAGAGAAAAAACACATACATATAAAACACACAAATATAGAAAACAAAACAAGACAAACAAAACAACGCCGCTCAACAAGGCCGTGAATCTTTTAAAAGTCTGCTCAGAAACAACGCAGAAGTTGTTTGAGCGCTACAGGGAAAAAACATTAAGATTATACAACGCTCGCAATCTAACGTATCAGAGAGTCCAGAGTCTAGCGGAATCACAGAACAGGGTCGCCATGTTTAATGTTGTTGCATTAATTTGTGGTGTAAGCGGTGCTGATATTCAAGACCATAAAAGTGAGTTAAAAGCTGTGAGCTATCTGAGGAAGTTAACCCTGCGTTACTGCGCAACTGTTTCACCAGGTATCCAGTCTAGCTTACCAAATTCCTAACCAGACTAACATTAATTATAATCTTTTAGTACTCATCTTACGATAACCGGTGATATATATATATATATATATATATATATATATATATATATATATATATATATATATATATAAAGACAAATTAAATAAAAAGAAAGAAATCAGTTTATATTTGGACGTTAATTTAACGTTAAGATTTCAGCATATCAAACTTGATTCATAACTAAACTGGTGTCTTATTTAGGATTGTATAAATGTGAGTTTGTAATCTTACAGAACACATCAAATAGGGAGCCAAGATTGTGAGACTACATAAAACACTGCATTCATAAAATAACACACGAAGAACCTTGAAACATATGCAAGAGGAAATCAACCACAACCAACCTGTTCAATTTTCACCCAAAGAAGTTACGTTCGTAGCGTAGTCCTGTACGTCAAGAAATTACCACACACTGGTATACTAAATTCATACTAACTCCCTGTGAAATCTTCCCTAAAAGAGTAGCTGAGGGCTATTTTGATGATTACACCACATGCTTCCCGTGGTCAACTTGGTTTACACAAAGAGTGTATCTCCACAATAATTTTGATAATTAAAATAAATTACAGCGAAACGCAATTTACAAAAGAAAAACCTCGAACTGGTTACTATCATCTTACTATTAACCTGATGGGCCAAACAATTGTATAAGCACGTGGTACTGGTTTCACAAAGTACACCCCACGTGGGTTGAACATAAAGAAAAGTTGCTATATTGAAAAATATTGTCAAGACGAAACGCTATAATCTCACGCACATTTGCATTTAAGATTGATGATCTTAGTTAGAGTTACTGATCAACAAGTGGTTCCACTTTACTCACAAAGTAGTGACAAAGCAACTACCGGAAGATATTCTGAACTTCACACGAGAATTACACTGCGTTGCAATTTAAGATAACATTAGATATTTTAGAGCTAAACCAGAAATAAAGGTGATTAAATTTTCAGTTAGGCTGAACTTAAGAAATCCATTGTCCTACAGACTTAGCAGACACGCGCTTAGCCGGAGATCTTACCACTTCAGACGTTCGCTGCGGTTAGACTGACCTGGGCTCCTACCGAGCGTGCTTAACCGATACAAACGTAAGTGACCAGTGAGGGAGCTTCCTATACCAACATGACAAGGGACGGACAGGACCATACTAAGAATAGAAACCTCTCTGCTTTTAGAAGCGTAGCTACCTGTTCCGACGTTGGTCCTACTGCTCTCTAGCAGACAGGCTTGTCTGCTACCATCAAGCATGCAACTAGAAATACATTTGCTCATTCATCCTCTCACACAGAAGGGAAGGGGAATGACAGTATCTTATCATATACAGTATATAAAAGAAATCGGATGTAGGTTCCGTATGAGACTGTGTGACATGAATTACATATAAACTGTGTTTTAAAGTATAGTAGTGTGACAGATCGTTCTTGTTTATGTGTAAAAGTAACACGTTTCACTGCTCAGTCTCCTCCCAGATAGTCAGAAACATCACAGTAAATTTAGAACAGGAATTTATGCCGTAAATGACAACAGATTTAAGAAATTAACATGAAAGGAATCCAACAGAGACCTTTCAA
Source organism: Schistocerca cancellata (assembly GCF_023864275.1). Taxonomy (NCBI): domain Eukaryota; kingdom Metazoa; phylum Arthropoda; class Insecta; order Orthoptera; family Acrididae; genus Schistocerca; species Schistocerca cancellata. Next base: position 540,975,215 of record NC_064628.1, on the reverse strand, counting down.
CAGGTTAGATAGAAGTATTGTCCCTACTGAAGTCGAATTTGAGTGCGGCAGTGACGTTATCTGGTGGCATATAAAAGGCTATGTGACGTTTTTAGAGTCACTGGCAGAAAGTATACGTCGTAGCCACAAACTGGCCTAACTTTATCGATGGTGCCCATGTGGATACAGCGATGAGTTACCAAGGTGTCATCATAGCGAATACGATTACTGAAGTTATAAGTCTATTAAGAAATGTAGGAGAGCATTTCAGCTAGAAAGATCAGGTAAGAAGTTGTTAGCATCCCACTTAAACAAAGAATTGACATTATTTAGTTCTAGTTTGACAGACGTACAGGAATTATGAGCAAAGACTGTAAACCATGCTCTGGAGAAGTGTGTGCCGAGTAAGTGGCCTAAGCACGCACAGAAAAATTCATGGTGGTTTAACAACGAAATTCGGAAGATCACGAGGAAGCAAAGGGCGTTGCACTCTAGGTACAGAACAGAACACGCAGATGAGAAGAGGCAAAAGTTAGTAGAAATTGGTGCGGCTGTAAGAAGATCGATGCACGATGTATACAACTACTACCACAGTCATACCTTAGCAAAAGATCTTTCCGAGGACCTGAGAATATTCTGGTTCAAATGGTTCAAATGGCTCTGAGCACTATGGGACCTAACTGCTGAGGTCATCAGTCCCCTAGAACTTAGAACTACTTAAACCTAACTAACCTAAGGACATCACACACATCCATGCCCGAGGCAGGATTCGAACCTGCGACCGTAGCAGTCGCGCGGATCCGGACTGCAGCGCCTAGAACCGCACGGCCACTTCAGCCGCCAGAATATTCTAGTCCTACGTGAAGTCAGTAAGCGAGTCGAATGCTTCTATCAAGTCACTCTCCCCCCGTTGGAATTTCGAGTCCTCCCTCGGGCATAGGTGTGTGTGTTGTCCTTACCGTAAACTAGTTTTAGTTAGATTAAGTAGTGCGTAAGCTTAGGGACCAATGACGTCAGCAGTTTGGTCCCATAAGACTTTACCACAAATTTCCATAAATTTCCAGTCACTCGTTGACCAGTCTGGTGTGCAGTAAAGTACGACAAAAGGAAATCTGAAGTTTTAAATTTCGCATTTAAGAAAGAATCACATAGGAGAATCGTACGAACATACCGGCGTTTGAACATCAAAAGGACTCTTGTATGAACGATATAGTAATAAGTGTCCACGGAGTAGAGAAACAACTCAGAGAGTTGAAATCAAATAAGTCTGTGGCATAGAAAAACAGCGCGCTGGGTAGCTGAAATCAATAATCTCAATTCAGTTCTACAAAGAGCGTCCTATATCATTGTTCCCTTACTCAAACTTGCATTTCCCGTGTGGGGTTGCTGGACCCCCATTGGGAGCCTCCCGAAGTGGCGGATAGGGGAACATTCTCCAGATATAGAGGGTACCAGGGAAATAAAATACCTAGTGCAGATGAAAACCAGCAAGTATGTGGGCCAGTGGCTTGGAAGAATGGCAGAGGAGCCCCCAACTATCAATTGTTGCCTTGCAGTCAGTAGAGGGATCTACAAAGGCTAAGGATGTTCCCTTGAAAATGGAACCAGCTACCCAGCGCGCTGTAAGGGGCAACTCCTCAAATGATTGGGCAGAAGATTAACAATCTTCCCCTGAAAAAATCACTTGTTGAGAATGCAAGTAAAGGAATAAGCTGGATAAATATTTTGACGACTACCCCAGCAAACAAAAAACAGGAAAAAGATATGTACATAGGAACATGGAATGGGTGGAGCCTATTCCAAGCTGGAGCCCTACGGCAGCTGCTAGCGTAAGTAAACAACTACACAGCCTGCATGAAATATCAAATGAGAATGGAATTATGGTTGCAGATTTTGCTATAAGTAAAAACATGACCGTCAGCTGTACTTTTTTTCCATACAAAAAGATACTCAAGAACATGGATGTCACCAGACGGAGAAACTAGAAATCAGATAGACCATATACTGACTGACCGGAGGCACGGATCAGACATAATGGACGTCAGGAACCAACGTGGAGCTGACTGCAGTTCAGACTATCACCTATTGAGAATTAAGTACAGGCAAAGGATCTCACTATTGAGTAAACAAAAAGGCCACAAACAGAAGAGTTTTGACATTTAGAAACTGAAGTTAGAAGAAATACGGAGAGCATATCAGAGGAAAATAGAAGAGGGGATTAAAAACGATACCGACACATTAAACGAACATATAGAAATAATGTGGGAACAATGTAAGACTGCAATTATAGAGGCAGCTTGGGAGGTTTTGGGACGTGCACGGGCTCAAAGGAAGGTACATGGATTTTATGAAGCATGTATGAGATGGGAGCGTAACATAGCATGAATGAAATTATTTCAGAAAAGAACTAGATCTAATCTGAATGAATATAAGGAGAAGAGTGTGTTGCTAAGAGTGTTTGTAGAAAGAAGAAAAGAGCACTAGAAAAGAAAAAAATTGGAAGAAATTGAAATCTATGAGAAGAGAAGCAAGCACGTGAAATGTACCAAAATATTAAAAATGGAAAGCCTGGATTTCAAGCCAGAACAAATATATGTAGAAATAAAGGAGATGGTTTGATAGGGGAGAGAAATAAAATACTTCGCAGATGGGCAGAATACTTCCAAGATTTACTGACCCCAAAAGAAGAAGGATTAGAAGAAGAAGAACTGGTAGCAATAACTTATTATAGACAGAAGGTCTCAACACCAGAACCCACACTGGAGGAAGTGATACAAGCCATTAAGACCTTAAAAAATAGTAAGGCACCTGGAGAAGATCAGATCCAGGCGGAACTTCTCAAATATGGTGAGTAAGTATTGTGGAAAGCTATACATATGGTAATAGCAACTGGCAGGAGGAGAGCATGGCAATGGAGTTGAAAACGGCTATTATGTGTCCCATACATAAAACAGGAGATAAATGAAACTGCCAGAATTACCAAAGAATTCCCTGCTAAGTACTACACATAAAGTGTTCTCAAAGATCCTAAATAGGAGGCTTACTCCCTATGTGGAAGAGAGAATTGGAGACTGTCAGAGAAGCTTTAGAAGAAATAGGTCAACAACTGTCCAATTTTCACATTGCGCATACTACTTGAAAATGTTATGAACATCAAGTAAACATACATCAGCTTTATATCGATTTGAAATAAGCTTATGATAGCATCACAAGAATGGCACTGCAGAATGTGATGGAAGAGGCTGGAATACCTAAGAAGCTCGTTAAACTTACTATCATGAACCTCAATGAAACCAACTGTAAAGTAAAAATACAGGGCGAAATCTCCAGAGAAGTGGAAGTGAAGAAGGGACTGAGACGGGGTGACAATATCTCCTCACTGCTAATCAACCTCTGCCTAGAAAAAGTCATAAGTCAAATAGAGGTAAACAGAGGAGGGACAATTTTTAATCGTTCACTGCAGTACCTAGCGTACGCAGAGGACGTGGCATTACTGTCACGAAACACTGCTGTGCTCTCTAATGCCTATCAACAAATGGAGAGAGGTACAAGGGAACTTCTCCTGGTAGTCAATGTCGAAAAGGGCAATTATTTGGCAATGACCAACCAACGAAACCTACCAAATCTCAGGATAGCTGACAAGGGTTTGAAAGGGTGAGAGACTTCAATTATCACAGAGACAAATGACGTCAGCAGCTAGGTGATAGGTAGAATAGCAGCAGACAACAGTGAAAGGTCTCTGTTGGATTCCTTTCATGTTTAATTTCTTAAATCTGTTGACATTTATGGAATAAATTCCTCTTCTAAATGTACTGTGGCGTTTCTGAATATCTGGGAGGAGACTGAGCAGTGGAACGTGTTACTTTTACACATAAACAAGAACGATCTGTCACACTACTACACTTTAAAGCACAGTTTATATGTAATTCTTATATGTAATTCATGTCACACAGTCTCATACGGAACCTACATCCTCTTTCTTTTATATACTGTATATGATAAGATACTGTCATCCCCCTTCCCTTTTGTGTGAGAGGATGAATGAGCATATGTATTTCTAGTTGCATGCTTGAGGGTAGCAGACAAGGCTGTCTGCTAGAGAACAGTAGGACCAACGTCGGAACAGGTAGCTACGCTTCCTAAAAGCAAAGAGGTTTCTATCCTTAGTATGGTCCTGTCCGTCCGTTGTCATGTTGGTATAGGAAGCTGCCCCTCTGGCCACTTCCGTTGGTCTTTGTGAGCTACCCCCAGGAAGTACGCTCGGCAGTAGGGCAGTTGCTGTGTGGCCGTGGCGAGCGTCTGAAGTGGTAAGATCTCCGGCTAAGCGCGTGTCTGTTAAGTCCGTAGGACAATGGATTTCTTAAGTTCAGCTTAACTGAAAATTTAATCACTTTGATTTCAGGTTTAGCTCTAAAATATCTAATGCTATCTTAAAGTGCAGCGGAGTGTAATTCTCGTGTTAAATTCAGATTATTTTGCGGTAGTTGCTTTGTTACTACTTTGTGAGTAAAGTGGAACCACGTGTTGATCAGTAACTCTAACTAAGTTCATCAATCTTAAATGCGAATGTTTGTGTGATTATAACGTCTCGTCTTGACTATATTTTCAATATAGTAACTTTTCTTTATGTTCAGCTCACGTGGGGTGTACTTTGCGAGACCACTACCACGTGCTTATATAACTGTTTGACCCATCAGGTTAATAGTAAGACGTTAGTAACCAGTTCAAGGTTTTTCTTTTGTCAATTGCTTATCGATCTAATGTATTTTAATTATCAAAATTATTGTGGAGTTGTACGCTTTGTGTAAACCAAGTTGACCACGTGAAGCATGTGGTGTAATCATCAAAGTAGCCCCCAGCTATTCTTTTTGCGAAGACTTCACAAAGAGTTAATATGAATTTAGTATACCAGTGTGTGGTAATTACATGACGGACAGGATTGTGGTATGAACGTAATTTCTTTGGGTAAAAAACTGAATCTGTTGGTTGTGGTTAATTTCTTCTTCCTTATGTTTCAATGTTCTTCGTGTGTTATTTTATGAATGCAGTGTTGTATCCAGTCTCCCAATCTTGGGTCCATATTTTATGTGTTCCGTAAGATTACAATCTCACATTTTTTCAATCGTAAATAAGGCACCAGCTCAGTTATAACTCACGCATAATACGCTGAAATTTTAATGAACAATCTTAAAATAAATTTCCAAATATAAACGGATTTCTTTCTTTTTATTTAAATTATCCTTTATATATATATATATATATTACCGGTTTTGTATGACTATTAAAAGATTATTATTAATGTTAGTCTGCTTGCTAAACCTAGACTAAATATCTGATGAAACAGTTGCCCAGTAATCCACGTTTAACGTTCCCAGACAGATCCTGGCTTTTAACCCACTTTCATTGTCTATTAGCTCCGATTTCAGCATACCAAAATTAAAAGAAGCAACATTACACATGGCGACCCTGTTCTGTGATTCCGCTAGACTCTGGAATCTCTGAAATGTTAGATTGCGAGCGTGTTATAATCTTAATTTTTTTTCCCTACAGCGCTCAAACAACTTCTGCGTTGTTTCCGAGCAGACTTTCAAAAGATTCACGGCGTTGTTGATCGGCGTTGCGTTATTTGTCTTGTTGTGTTTTTTTATACTTGTGTGTTTTATATGTCTGTGTGTTTTTTATTCTCGCTTGTAAATTCCACTGTTTCGATCTAAGATAAAAATTTGTTTTGCGTGTGAAAAAGTGCGTACTAGGTTGGGTATCTTTCGTGTGACTGTCGTAATTCTTGTGGGACACATTTATTTTGATTAGTGTGTCGCATACCGGTTATAAATTGCACTAATGCAGACACGTAACCAAACTAAAAGTAAGCGGTCCGACAACCTAAGCAACATGGACCAAGGGGATAATTTAATTTCGAATGTTAACGCGTCGGGCGGTTCCGAAAATGCAATGGGGAATACTTCAGACGAAATGCAAGACAGGACGAACGGGCTCACATCAGAGCCACAAATTAATTTGCCTCCAACTAACCAAATTGATGTAGCAGAACTCATGAAAGCCTTATTGCAACAAAATAAAGAAAACGCAGAGAAATCTGAGAAATCGATCCGCGAGCTAGGCGAACAAATGACGCAGAAATCTGAAAAATCGATCCGAGAGCTAGGCGAACAAATAGACGAAAAACTAATCCAGCAGACAAATAAAGTCGACAAGTCGATGCAGAGAGTGTCGGATGATATCTCACAAAGAATAAACAATCTGGCAAGTGAGATAAAAAGTGATATTATGAAAGAATTAGGCCGTACATTTGAACAAATCGATGATCGTCTGCAAGCTTTAGAACAGAGCAAGCGGAGGGGCGATGCCGAATCTAAAGAAAGCGGAGAACGGCTGCTTAGGAATTTCCTAGAGCTGAGGGAAGAATGCCAAAGGGAACACCAGCAGGTAATCTCGAGGGTTCAAGAGGCGGAAACGCATTGTCCCACGTCCGTTAGCAACACAATAGCGGACAACAGTTTAGCGATCCACGCGTTGGAACAGCAAATTGAACAATTGAAGCAGACTGGGGCGGAGGACAAGAGACAAATTGATGATAAGATTGCGGCATTAGCGGACACTGTAGGCACGATGAAGCTGACGGAAAGCGAGAACAATACTACACCGGTAGCGGCCGCAGAGTCCGAAGAAGTGCGTTCGCTTCTTAGATTTCAGAAGGGACAGTTTGAAGTGAACAGACAACACAAAGCTGTAACAGGCGAATTACAAGAACGCGTGGCGCATCTGGAAAACCGCATGGCGTGTGATTCCGAACTCGCCAATAGCACTAAAAATAGCCGTACGAACAGTGCAGAGAGGGACTCCGGCCACGAGGGAGATTTTGACGACAGGGAAGAATGTAATTTAAGGGGCAGACATGAGAGAAACAGAAACATTCAAGGGCCTCGCCAGGAGGAAATGCGGGGATTTGATTTCAAACATTTCCTTACGGTAAGAAAGTTTGAGATATTCCGAAATTCGCAAAAAGGAATACATCCACGTGCATGGCTCGAGCAATTTGAGTTTTGTCTTCCCCCCGACTGGGCAAGTTCACATAAGATAGAATATATGTGTGGCTATTTGGAAGGCGAACCGGCGATTCGCATGAGGTCGGCAGCGCGTCACTGCAACTCCACTCGGGAGTTTCGACAAGCCTTTCTGTCCGCCTATTGGTCGGAAGCGGCACAAGATAGGGTCAAACATGGCATAATTATGCTGCCAAATTTGAACCAGTCTGGTTTCGGCAGCCCTGCACGCCTATTCGACCACATGCTGCAGGCAAATCAATTCCTATACGACCCATACGGGCCTGCGGAACTAATTAGGATATGCATCACCAAATTGCCGATGCACTTGCGGCACGTCATTCTTGCGGGACGATGCAAAGAGGACGTGGAAACGTTCAAGACGCTTCTCCAAGAGTTGGAATACAATACAGGAGAATGCCCGCCTAATCAGGCACAAAGTTATTACGGGGCACAGCAGCGCGATCGCAGTCGTGGCCGTAGTACTAATCAACGGCGTGACTGGTCGTCGCGACGCGAACGGAACAATAATCGGGACAGGCCGTATAGAAATTGGGGTAACAGTCGCGAACACAGGTGGAACAACAGAAATGATCGAGGACGTGGACAGAATCGTGAACGGAACAGTTACGGCAACCAGAATCGATATCACGGTGAACACGGTGGGAATAGGACTGTAGGCGGAGCACCTCATGATGTTGAAATTCGGCCGGCTAACCCTAGACATAATTCAGCAAATGGAAATGAACAAAACCGGCAATGACAAACGATCAGCGCAGAAGGCGCCCAATCGGAACAAATGAGCGACATGGCAAAGGACTGCATACGGTATATAGAGAGGGAAGATATTAGAGAGGATTTGTTGCAAGAAACTACGAGTGCTAAAATTTCTGGCGTAAATCCAGTCGTGACAGTTGCAGTAAACGAAATATGTTTTAAGTGTGTCATTGACACTGGAAGCCCTTTCTCGATAGTGAGCGAGGCAGCATTTCAAAAATGCGAAGGGACTGGGACTTGGCCCGTTTTTCAAGTGCGAGGAATAAAGGTGAAGGGCGCAATCTACGGTAAGAGCATAGAAATCCGAAGGCAGACTCGGCTTAATTTTACCTGCCAGGGAAGAGAGTTTGAGTACAATTTCTTTGTGCTCCCAATGCTGAATGTGGCAATGATTTTAGGAAATGACTTCATGAATGCCCACCATGCAGTAATTGACATGGGTGGAGGAGTAATGACAGTTCATGTTGGGGATCAGCCAATTAATTTAGTATTTGATGAATGCATATTACGTGCCGAATCAGAAATTAGTTGCCTAAAATTTCAAACTCAAACCGAGTCGCAACCCAGACTGGAGCTACTCGTGAACTACGTAAGTGAGTCGTGCTCTACCTCTGGTGAGCAGGGAAACGATATTGCTTTTGCTGATGCACTGAGAAAGAGCATCGCGGGTGTCAGAACCACGGACAGGGAAAAGGAGAAATTGTATTGCCTACTTCGGAATCATGAACGGGTATTTTCTGAGACTCCCGGGGCGATTAAGGGTTTTACTTACCAATTCAGGGTACGAGAACATCAGAAGTTTTCTGTTAGACCATACCCTATTCCCGTGGCATATAAAGCCCAGGTGGAGAAGGAAATAAACAAGATGTTAGAACAAGGAATAATTGAGCGGGCAGTAAGCTCGTACAACTCACCCTTGCTTGTCGTGCCAAAACGCGACAACTCGGTTCGTTTGGTGCTAGACTCGAGACAGATAAACACAATTATTATGTCGGAAACGGACAGGCCTGAGAGCCTTGAGGAACTCTTACAACGTTTCCACGGAGTAAAGGTACTATCATCTGTCGACCTCCGTTCGAGTTTTTGGCAAATCGTGCTACACCCATCTTGCAGATTATATACAGCGTTCCTGTGTTACGGAAATTGTTTCCAATTCCGGCGTCTCCCGTTCGGACTAAACGTCTCATCAGCTGCTTTTATAAGGGGATTAAATAGCATTTTACCTGATGATTTGAAACAGCGAGTGACAATTTACGTGGATGACATATTAATTGCGGAAAAGTCGTGGGAGGACCATAATGACGTTCTGAACAGACTACTGGATGTTTTTGAGAAGGCAGGTGTAACAGTCAACTTAGATAAGTCACAGTTCGGACGAGAGAACATAAAATTCTTAGGCCATATTGTCTCAGCAAATGGAATACAACCTGACCCGGAGAAAATTGCGGCGATAGCGGAGTGTGCAATTCCGACAAATAAAAAACAGTTGCGAGCATTCTTAGGCCTGTGTAATTTTTATAAGCGATTTATAAATTTTAGTGTACTTGGTACACCCCGTCTATGTGGACTAACAGGGAAGAACGCTTTGTGGGTCTGGGATCAAGAGGCACAGGATGAATTTTATAAATTAAAAAAGGCATTGGTAGAGGCTCCCATCCTCGTGCATCCCGACCTGACACAAGAATTCTGTTTAATGACGGACAGTTCCTTGTCAGGATTAGGTGCGGTACTGTTTCAAACGGGAGGAAATGATGATATTACAACTTGGAAAACAATCTCGTTTGGGAGCAGGGTGCTCTCTCGATGTGAAAAAAATTATTCTGTCACGGAACTCGAAGCACTCGCGATAGTTTGGGCATTCTCAAAATTTAGGTATTTTTTATTTGGGAGGACCACCAAGGTGTACACTGACCATCGTGCACTCCAATTTCTTATGAGCACAAAAATCACGCATGGGAGACTAGGACGCTGGGCACTATACCTACAGGAATATAACTTCACTGTAGAATACATTCCTGGACAGAAAAATGTAATTGCTGACGCTTTATCGCGCATTCCTATAGGTTTGGTTCACACAGAAGAAAGGGAACTCGGTGAAAATAATTTTAGCATCCTATACTTACAGAATGTAGCGTTCGAGAATTTTGTTACCACCTCTTTAGGGAGTATAGCGGACGAACAGGATAAGGACGCAGTATTGAAAGATATAAAGAAGAAGTGGGAGGACAAGGAGAATGTAGGAATACGCCAGTACTACTTAGTGCGCAATAGAATATTATTCAAGAAACGAGCCCCGGACGACTCCAGATGGGTGTTGGTGATTCCGGAGGAACTCATAAACAAAATTATATGGTACATACATTTGAGTTATGGTCACTTCGGAGCACAGAAATGTTGTGAAAAACTGAAAGAGACATGCTATTTTAATAACATGCTACGGCGTATTCGTGGTGTACTTAGAGTGTGCGGAGCTTGTCAGCGAGCAAAGGCGGCCACAGTGACTTATGCTGCATCATTGCACCCGATAATACCAAGAAAACTTTGTGACCTCGCGGCCGTGGATCTATTTGGGCCACTAATAAGATCTAAAGCAGGTTTTGCATATGTTTTCGTAGCGGTGGAGCTAACCTCCAAGTTTGTGTGTCTGACTCCGTTGAAGCGAGCCACGGGAAGGGCAGTGGCAACTGCATTTGCAAAGCAGTTTCTGCATGAAGTTGGGAGCGTAAAAAGGGTTATCTCCGATAATGGACCACAATTTAGATCACAATACTGGCAGCGGATGCTTCGAAGAAGAAGAATTAAACCTATATATATATCTCTGTTTCACCCCAGTTCGAACCCCAGTGAGCGTATTATGCGTGAATTAGGAAAATTATGTAGGTTATACTGCAGTCGTGATCACCGATCGTGGGACATTCACCTAAAAGGATTTCAGAATATAATTAATGAGTTGCCTAATACGTCAACAAAGCTTCCGCCAGTCACTGTGCTAAAAAACAAGGAGCCCCCAAGCAAAATCAAAGAGGTGGTGCCTTGGCCATTAGAGCCGAGACTACGCCGGAACGCAATTGTTGACTTAGCTATACGCAACATCAGGCGTGCAGCAGAAGCCAGAGTCAAGGCGTATAAGAAACACGTGAGAAAAGCAGTGTTTCATGTAGGACAAAAAGTCCTTATCAGATCACACAAGCTGTCTTACAAACGGTCAGGTGTCTGCAAGAAATTTTTTAATCTCTTTAACGGGCCGTATCGGATAAGGAAGATTCCCCATGAAAACGCCATAGAAGTGGAAACTCTTCGATCGAAGAAATCAAAAGGGCTACACCATGTGTCAAATGTAAAACCATACATTGAGTAGAAAGAGCAGTGAGGAGTAGAGAGGACGGTGAAGAGAGACAATTCATTAGTTTAAATTTATAACATGCATTTTGAATAATATGTTGGTAAAAATAGTGATAAAGATGTTTCTATGTGATGGATTGAAGTGGTGTTTTAATTTTTTTTCTCCTTGTGCAATTAGGATTTAGTTTGATTCAAACGTGAAGATAAAAGGTTTCTTTGTGAACGAGTAAAATGCTGTTTATGTTTTTTTTGTGTGTAAATTGAAAAGAGTCGCTCCTGAGGAAAGCAAGATCGTTGCTGAATTAGTGCATAAACTCAGGGGAATATCCGATCTGTGGGTATTATGGGTCTGGCAAACCCAGGTCCCCAGCTGTTAGTAGCCTTGTTTCCGATTTTCTGCTTTCAGTGCTACTATCTATCTATTACTATTCTATATCTGTCAGTATAAATGAGGATCTCTTACTATAGTATGCGTGCTGTATGAATATTTTAAGATAGGAGAACTCTGAGAAAGGAATGAGTAAGTTAGGAATCTTGAAAACAGGATGCGATAATACGATTGTTGAACCATTGGCTTCCAATATGCGATGATATGTTAATATTGATGATATATGTGTTTTTTGTTCTTTATAGCTGAGTACGTAAAGTGCTGTCTGTGGATTTCGTAAGTATATTGATTCCCTTCAAGGTGAAAGAAGAATTGTGGTTTGTGTAATTTACGTGGCTCTGAAATATTATTGTGGTAGTCAAATACGAGCAGCTTTTCAGCAAATGGAGAATGGAACGGAAATATGGATCCTTTTTGTAGTCTTGATTGATGTTGAGCCAAAGCCTAAAAAATTATTCTGCGTTAATACTTGTCCTAGAAAAGCGACGTTTATGTGTTTTGCTGATGCTGTGAGCATTACAGCTTACTGTTTTCGCTGGTGCGGGATGCACTGCAGCCTATATGATTTGTACTGAGGAAATTTCCCTCTTGAAGGTAGAGGATGATTAAATAATTTTGATTATGGGAACGAAGGAAAGCTTGGTTTAAGGTAATAAGGATAAAGCAAAACATTTGTCATTTAAACTACAGGAGGATTCGGATCTTTTGTGTCTGTTGTAAGTTCAATATGTTAAGATGATACTGTTTTACAGAATAGAGGTGACCACAATTTTGCCATTCATGAGAAATGAATCCAGAATAACCACCACAGGCGAAATAACTGATTTGGAAGCGAAAGGTAACGTAAAGAAGGAACGAAATCGCAGCAAAATGGGTAAGAAAATGTAATATAACCTGTATAATGCAAACATTTTTAACCTTCTCAGAGTCATCTGCGTGATTAATTGTCGTGATAACGTAATTTTAGGTGAAATTTTCTTACTGTTTTATGTGTGAATATATGAGTATGATAAATGTATAATTGCGAGTCTCTTTTCAGGTGTGCGAACTGGTATAAATGTTTTGGCTTGTAAATAACCATTGTTCTTTTTAATGTGTATGTTTAAGGAAAGTTCTCCATATTTATCATGTGACAAGACGTATGCCGCGAGCGTCAAGAAGAATGTTGTAGTGGTATATACACGGTGTTGAAATAGCATTGAAGTAGCTTATTGGGTTAACTAGTAGTGGATAGAAGTAGAATATTGAGTAATGCATGTTTATGGGTAGTTAGTTTGTAGAATAGACAACAGGTGTGCATGTATGTGTGTGTAAATAACATGTGAACCCTATGCTGTCCTGACCTATACTTGCACAAGGCATAATCCTATTCATTTTAGTGAATTAATAAATAGCATTTGATTTATTAAAACGTAAGTGAACCACATTAGTGATGTGGATTTAAATATTATATTGTCAGTTCATTTAAATTTTTATTTTTATACTGTCAAGTCATTTCACTTTTATTTTTTTTACATTGTCAAGTCATTTAAATTTTATTTTATATTGTCGATTCATCTAATTTTTTTATTTAAAAAAAATTAAGTCTCACTTTGTTCTTAAAAATTGTGAAAGACAATACTAAGTGGTATTATGTATGACATTTTGTAATCACATAAGGATGATGAAAAATTTCTGTGAATGCAGTTGAGAACCTGAAAGCGAACCGGCAAAACTCTTAAGAGACAGCGGGAGCAGCCGGACTAGTTGTAAACTGGCGGGTTTCCCAGCGGGACACGCTGTCATCCGGGCCACTTTGGGAGCGCGGCCGACAACAAAAGGAGAGTAAGCGGCAAACACTTTCCCTTGTACCTGGAGCTAATGGGCGGCCGCCCCGGGCGACCTTTCCTCGAGGCGATGACCTGAGATGGGCGAGCGGTCCACCGCGCGGAAATCCATCTGCTGGCAACGCACCACACGCACGCGACCGTGACGAGACGGCCGCGGTGAAACAACACAAGGGGCGTGGAGCCTTTTGACAGGTACTGCCCAGAGAAACTTGCAGGCGTCAACGACGCCTATCGACATTTCCTGATGGATGCCTACTGTCAAGCGACAGTAAATCTTGGTTCGATGTTCTCTGGTCGCTAAGGGTGGCACAAAAGAAGAGCCATTAAGTGTCATCCTTGCCCGAGAATATCAACCTGGCGTGTCAAACGAGGATACCGCACGAATTTGACAATACAAACATGGAACCAAATCGAGATGTACGTGACACGAGAGAAACTTCATGAGAGGGCAGAGACGGCGGGATCGCACGCAACAGATGGACAAAAATTCCTACTGACAGCTGCGGCGACGAACCCCCCCCCCCTTTCCCCTATATTGTGCCTCGGAACAGTGGAAGTACTGAGTGTGTCAGTGAACAGTGATTATACGGTTCTTAGTCCAGTGCATATACGTGTGTTTCTGTCAGAGAAACTCTGACTCGTGTGTTTTGCAGGAGTTCGATTTATTGGTGTTTCTTAGACTGACTCTTGTATTTTGCAGGTGTTCTATTTATCTTTTTTTAGACTTTGACTCTTGTATTTTGCAGGTGTTTTATTTATAGGTGTTTTTTTTGTTTTAGATGTTGACTATTGTACGGTTTTATTTATCAATGTTTGTTTTTGTGTGATGTATTAGATTTGTGATATTTTGTTTCGTAAATTCATTGCTGTGGCCTTGCTTCGTTTATCAGTCAGATAGCTTTTTATTCTCATTGAACTGTGATCGATTAGCCTTTGCATGGAGCATATTTACTGTGAGGAACCCCTTAAGGGTAACAATCACATAATTATTGTAGTTTCAGTATAATGACACAGTGCTCCTTGTTTGCTAGCTAATTGAAATATAGTAGAGTGATTAAATGAGTGCCACATAGTTATTTTAATTCTACAAATTATTAGTTTTATACGATATAGAATTTTTTTGCGATAACCACTTTGTAAAACATGTTTTTTTCTCTTATCATTTTGTTGCTTTTGCAGATTATGCATTGTAATGTTCTGCTTTTTAATACCGATGTTATTTGATGTTCTTTTTTTAATTGCTGTGGCACCTTTGCTATTTTCATAAATTTTGCTTGTTAATAAACAGTCATAAATTTTCCTGTGATCAGTTGGCTCTTGCAATGAGCAAATACTGGTGAACTCCATAAGGGTAACAACCAGAAATTGTTTTCATATTAATGACACAGGAACCATTGTTTTTACTTGCTGACCGAATTAGGTCTACACTACCTTTTAAATAGGTGTCACAGATTGTGTTCTTTTTTTTCTGTTTGAAATTGGTAGATTCTAAAGATGTGTTGAAATTATTGTGTTTTAGCAAGTAGCTGGTGTCCTTTTGCCTTTTCTTTTACACTTTTGGTTTAAGTAGGGTGTGAGAAGCCTGCTTGGGAATGTCCTAGCATGGCCAGAAAATTCCCTGCACAGTCTTTTCCCGGAGCGTTGGGGTTATGAAAGGTCTCTGTTGGATTCCTTTCATGTTTAATTTCTTAAATCTGTTGACATTTATGGAATAAATTCCTCTTCTAAATGTACTGTGGCGTTTCTGAATATCTGGGAGGAGACTGAGCAGTGGAACGTGTTACTTTTACACATAAACAAGAACGATCTGTCACACTACTACACTTTAAAGCACAGTTTATATGTAATTCTTATATGTAATTCATGTCACACAGTCTCATACGGAACCTACATCCTCTTTCTTTTATATACTGTATATGATAAGATACTGTCATCCCCCTTCCCTTTTGTGTGAGAGGATGAATGAGCATATGTATTTCTAGTTGCATGCTTGAGGGTAGCAGACAAGGCTGTCTGCTAGAGAACAGTAGGACCAACGTCGGAACAGGTAGCTACGCTTCCTAAAAGCAAAGAGGTTTCTATCCTTAGTATGGTCCTGTCCGTCCGTTGTCATGTTGGTATAGGAAGCTGCCCCTCTGGCCACTTCCGTTGGTCTTTGTGAGCTACCCCCAGGAAGTACGCTCGGCAGTAGGGCAGTTGCTGTGTGGCCGTGGCGAGCGTCTGAAGTGGTAAGATCTCCGGCTAAGCGCGTGTCTGTTAAGTCCGTAGGACAATGGATTTCTTAAGTTCAGCCTAACTGAAAATTTAATCACTTTGATTTCAGGTTTAGCTCTAAAATATCTAATGCTATCTTAAAGTGCAGCGGAGTGTAATTCTCGTGTTAAATTCAGATTATTTTGCGGTAGTTGCTTTGTTACTACTTTGTGAGTAAAGTGGAACCACGTGTTGATCAGTAACTCTAACTAAGTTCATCAATCTTAAATGCGAATGTTTGTGTGATTATAACGTCTCGTCTTGACTATATTTTCAATATAGTAACTTTTCTTTATGTTCAGCTCACGTGGGGTGTACTTTGCGAGACCACTACCACGTGCTTATATAACTGTTTGACCCATCAGGTTAATAGTAAGACGTTAGTAACCAGTTCAAGGTTTTTCTTTTGTCAATTGCTTATCGATCTAATGTATTTTAATTATCAAAATTATTGTGGAGTTGTACGCTTTGTGTAAACCAAGTTGACCACGTGAAGCATGTGGTGTAATCATCAAAGTAGCCCCCAGCTATTCTTTTTGCGAAGACTTCACAAAGAGTTAATATGAATTTAGTATACCAGTGTGTGGTAATTACATGACGGACAGGATTGTGGTATGAACGTAATTTCTTTGGGTAAAAAACTGAATCTGTTGGTTGTGGTTAATTTCTTCTTGCTTATGTTTCAATGTTCTTCGTGTGTTATTTTATGAATGCAGTGTTGTATCCAGTCTCCCAATCTTGGGTCCATATTTTATGTGTTCCGTAAGATTACAATCTCACATTTTTTCAATCGTAAATAAGGCACCAGCTCAGTTATAACTCACGCATAATACGCTGAAATTTTAATGAACAATCTTAAAATAAATTTCCAAATATAAACGGATTTCTTTCTTTTTATTTAAATTATCCTTTATATATATATATATATATATTACCGGTTTTGTATGACTATTAAAAGATTATTATTAATGTTAGTCTGCTTGCTAAACCTAGACTAAATATCTGATGAAACAGTTGCCCAGTAATCCACGTTTAACGTTCCCAGACAGATCCTGGCTTTTAACCCACTTTCATTGTCTATTAGCTCCGATTTCAGCATACCAAAATTAAAAGAAGCAACATTACAACAGATGCTACTTTGCCGCACTACCCATGTGCTTAGGAGCTCACTTCTATCACGAAAATCTAAAATCCTCATTTACAAACAGTTGTAAGACCAGTTGTTATGTATGGTGCCGAGACATGGACCATGACTGCAAATGAGGAAAGAATCCTTAGCATTTTGGAGGTTCTGCGTAAAATATACGGCCCAATATACGAAGAAGAGGGTTGGCGCATCCGTACGAATTCAGTATTAGAACAACTTTTTGAAGAACCTGACATTGTCACTACCATTGAAATAAGAATACTGCGGTGGGCAGGACACGTGGTCAGAATGGAGGAATATAGAACATGTAAGAAGATTCTTGATGGCAAGTCTGGAGGCAGACGACGGAAAGGACGTCCCATAAAGAGATGGATGGACGGAACTGAAGAAGGCATGAAAAAGCTGGGTGTGAGAGGATGGAAATGGAAAGCCATGGACCGGATAGAATTGCAGGATATCGTGATGTAGACCAAGGCCCTGCAAGGTCTGTAGAGCCGAGGAGCAAAGTAAAACCTTGCGCTTATCGCGAATCTCTCGCCCAGCGCAAAGATCCAAGCGACAGGAAAAATGTCTGTATATAAGGAGGCTAAGAGAACGGACCCACAAAATTACAGACAGGTATCATTAACATCGGTTTACTGCAGAATTATTGAATACATTCTCAGCTCGAATATGATAAGTTTTGTTGAGACGGAAAAGCTTCCGTCCAGAATCACACGGTTTTAGAAAGCACTGCTCGTGCGAAATTCGTCTTGCCCTTTTCTCACATATCCTGCTAACCATGGATTAAGGGCAACAGGTAAACTCCATATTCCTAGATTTCCGAATAGCATTTCACACGGTGCGTCACTGCAAACCGTCAACCAAGGTGCGAGCATGCGGAATAGGTTCCCAGTTATGCGAATGGCTCGAAGGCATTTTAAATAATAGAAGTTGTCCTTGACAGCTAGTGCTGATCAGAGATAAAGGTATCTCAGGAATGCCCTACGGAGGTGTGACAGAAACACTGTTCATTTCTATGTACATATACGATCTAGCGGGCTGAGTGAACAGCAAACTGCAGCTGTTGCTGATGATGCTGTGGCGTACGGGAAGGTGTCATCGCTGAGTGACTGTAGGTGGGTACAATTTGACTTAGACAAATTTATATTTGGTGGGATGAATGGCAGCTAGTTCTAAACGTAGAAAAATGTGAATTAATGCAGATAAGTTAGAAAAATAATCCCATAAGTTTCGGATACAGTATTAGTAGTATGTTGCTTGACGCAGGAACGTCGATTAAATACCTAGGCATAACGCTGCAAAACGATTTGAAATGGAACTGGCATCTAAGGGCACTTTTGTCATATGATGACATGATTTGTGACCGTGGCTGTTATTTGAAAACAAATGTTGATGGTGTTGAGACAGCAACTAGCATGTAAGTATTGTAGGAGGGAAGGTGAATGGTCGACAATGTTTTATTGGTAAAATTTTAAGAAAGTGTGATACACCTGTAAAGGAGGCCGTGCATAGGACACAAATGCAATCCATTCTTGAATACTGCTTGAGTGTTTGGAATCCATAGTAGGTGGGATTGAAGGACATTGAAGGCATTCACAAACGTTCTGCTAGATGTGTTACCGGTAGCTTCGTACAACACGCAGGAGTTATGGAGATACCTCATGAACTCAAATGGGAAATCTGGGAACGAAGACAGCGTTTTTTTCGAGAACCACGGTTGAGAAAATTTAGAGATCCGCCATTAGGAGCTCGCTGCAGAACGATTTTGCTGCCGCCAAGATACATTTCGCGTTAAGGGCCACGAATATAAGATAAGAGAAATTGACGCTCGTACGGAGGTATACAGTGACTGTGAAAATACAGACATCCTTGAGAATGGGTTTCATTGCAACAGAACTGCGAAAACAAATGCACCAGATGGATATTTCGTGTAAGTTGTAACACAAGTATGTAGCACAGTCATTTGGTTACAGCTTTATAATTGTGAATTATTGTTTGCCCTAGGGTTACCCACAGGAAAACAATGTACTATTTTATGAAGATGGTATCTATTCTTTCGGACATGTCCGAAGGAACAGATACCATCTTCGTATAGTTAAGGCTAACCAGCTGGGGGCGGCAGATGGGATATTTTTATTGTTATATTAATTGTTCCTATTATTTATGCTGTTGTTTGCCGTTCTCAACACTGGCTCTCTAACTACAATATTGGCAACCAGAAAGTGATTAGCAAAACGTGAAGCCTGTAATTAGAATTCCTCGTGCCCACTTCATCTGAGAAATACATTTATAGGTACAGCTTATAGCTCTGAGGAATTAGGAGATTGTCTGGGATTCATAATCAAAAACCTTTTTCTCCTAAATGTTCGCTATATTCTGAAAGTCACAGACCAAAAAGAATCCACACAATCCAAATACCAGAGCAGTTCAGAGTCTAATCCGCTGATACAACTATAACTGTCCAAATTAAATGTTTAAGTGAATGCTCGCCATAATTTGATGATAATGTTCATCAAACGCCACGCTACATAATGGTAGAATGTCTGTCGCGCGACGGCACGTGAAAATACGACATACGCAATCTGAAGATAGATCATTAAAGTCATCCCAGAATTAACACTTCACTCGAAAACGAATTCATGGTTACGCGTATCCCGAGTAACTTATTACGGCATCCGAGGCTGTTCATAGCAATGATACTGATGCGACGCGACTCCCGGCACAGGTGGTGCGCTAATCAGCGTCTGGAGAGAACTGGGCCTTCCTCTCTCACGCAGCGTTCTTACATATAAAACCACGGTGCGGACGGCCAAGGGAACGCCTGATCAAATCCGCTCTCCCGACTAGCCGCTGGGCTAGTAATGCACCACTTTAAGTTATTGAATAAATCATTGCTTCCTCTGCTGATAGCCGATGAAGCTCTCAATTTAAATGTGCAATCAGCACACAAGTAAGTAATCATAATAAAAGCCTGACGTGGCTAAGTTAAATATTTTGGGCGAGAGAATTAATTTAATTACACGACACGCAGTAGACGAGTTCTGAACTTGCCCTTTGAAGATACGCTATCGCTATAGTTTTATAGTTATTCAGTTGGAACTTCTCACATCTTTATGATTATAGCGTATCTCCCTTCTACTTACATTTAAACAACCTAGCTTTATTTATTCGCCTACTTAATCTATCTTGCTTCCTTAATTTTATAACAAAAACCAGAAAATAATGAATTTCAACTAAAATTTTAATTTGTGAGTCCAGAATACTGTTTCTACTAAATTATTATGCAAAGGGAATATAAATATAAATTTTTAAGTTTCTAGCTCTTTTCTGTTGCGCCAATGATTTTTACAGAAAAACATCCAAATTTCGAAAATGGTTAAAGTTATTGAACTGATATTCAACACATATTGATTTAGTATTACTCCTGACATGCTAGAAACGTTTCAGATTATTTACTTGATTTTTAAAGTATAGCGCAACATTTATGACGTCAGAGCTAGTTATAGCGGACTAGGCTGGCACACAATGGAAAGACTGATGTGAATTTTATAAGGCGTGAGTATGCTGCTTCCCTACATCACCCTCTACTTAATTTTTTTTAAATGTAAATAGGAAAAAAAATTAATTACAAAAAGGGGAGCAAGAGTACAGCTTAACTCCCTATGAAAATTAAAATTGAAATTAAACATATAGAAATATTAAAAGAAAACTTATTACCTACTTCAATTATTTAAATTGCTAGCATGTTCACTGCTTAATAAGCAACATTATCACTCAAAATTTAAGCAAAATCAATGACACACTTTGGCATACATATTGCCTTAGACAGACAAACACATAAAATATGTAAAATTATGAAAGTCTTAAATCCATTAAATACTTTTTTACATACACAACTCAAAGGAAATAACACAGTTATTCATGATACATAAACAGATTATTATATCTTAGCAGTCTTTTCTAAACCTGAAAGAAAATCTCATTTTTACACAGGTGGTTGTAGCCGACTTGGCTGGCGTTCTACACTTCCATTCACAAGGGTAGAGGAGGGGAAGTTGCTATGGAGTGCGTCCTTCACGTCCACTCTAAATTACATGGGGAAAGGGGAGGGGTCACTGTGAGTTGTGCGCAAGTCACTCCACACTTTCACGCAGCTACCAGGCTGCCATTATCTGGTTTGTCCTGTAGAACAAACAAAAAGAGTGCCTCAGACTCAGTTCACTTAATATCTAAGGGTGGGTCACAATGAAACGGGGATATATACATTGTATCTTTCAATAAGTTACAGGAACAAAGTTAACAGAACTTTTTCAATTTCACTCTCGCGGCTACTTAACTGTCATAAAATCGGTAAACAAATGGCTCAAAAACGCCGTTAGTCACGCACTAGAGAAAATTTATGCTCAAGGCATATAATGATAAATCCTATTTAATCTCAATGTATTATTTCTGGGCCAGAACACTGAACCAATGCTCGGTACATTTCTGATACATTTGTATTTTATTTAGTTAGCTGACTAATCTTTGATTATCTTATTCTTAGAGATAGTATTAGTATATTTGATTAGTAGTTGTCTTCTCAGCTTCTTTGTACATGTGAGTAACTTGTGGTAATAGTAAAGTTCTGAGTGTTCAAAACACACTAAGTTTAGTTGACTACTAAATCCACTTATTGGTCCTCTGCTGCTGTGTCAGTTCCACATCTGCAATTATGTACTTACTTCATCGAATTGTATTTATGCCGAGCCATAAATAATGTTTCACGTCTGCCATTATGTTACTCAATTATGTTGCTAGTGTATGTACTTATTTAACACTCACTCTATTAACATTTAACGCATAGGATAGCACATTTATTTCATATCTATAGTGTATTGCAGCTGATCAGTTTGCTCACGTGGCAATCCATTTCCACTTGATCAGACGCTGAAACCACAGGTAGTCTCTCTCGACCTATCACTAAAGTGCTTTAAGTAATTATGGCCGAGCGTAATGCTAAATTCCTTAAACCTGTAGGACAACATGAGCTGCTCTGTCTCATCTAACATTAGGGTACCTAGGGTCGCATTCACGCCCCTATCTCATAACCTCAATACGTGTAGGAGTGTTCTGTCACACACTACACCAAATAACGGCCATTTCCAACCTTTTAAATATTTCAAAGACGTGTCCTTCACGCCTCAACCACAAACACTGTTCAATTCTATTACACTGCCATTCCTTTCTACACAAGGTGAGTTCATTTTTACAACTTATCTGCATATTTTTCATAACACTAAGCAATCTCTTTTACTATTAATAAGTTAGATCTACAGCATACAACACGTTTCATTGACACTTCAGATCCAGCTTGTACACAAATTTGTATATCTTTTTAAATTACTGTTGGTGGACCATTTCCAATAAAACAACAACTTTGTACTTATAATATTACCAGGGTTCTATACATACTTGTTACTCAAATACCTTTGTATCTTAATTACATCATACTTCTCTGTTGTTTATGTCCTGTTAGGTTTGTCACATTAGGTATTTTCTTCACTAATCGGTAGATAGAATGGTTACAGAACTCATGGCTTGATAGTCATACCGGAAGATTTTAGTATTTGAGAGTAAGAGCCGAAATTTTTGTTGATAGGAAAGATGAAGAATGAGTGAGACCTTAGAAGGAAAGAAGATCTCACACAGCTGAGACTGCACAGCTGCCACACTGTGTAGAGGCTACAGAACAACCTCCTCCCTACAGAATTCGTTCACTACCTATGAACTTCTTTAGGTCGATCCCGTTCCTGAGACCTAATAGCTTTTTACTCTTAGGGTACTCTAGCTTATATGCATTGGCATGTGGTTTTCTGAAAAACACTTGGCCAGGTTTCACCTTTAGTTGACATTCATAACCTTTGACCACGCCAGGTCGATTTGAAAATACCTTATGATGCCTTTTTAAAACCTGTCTCAGTTCTTCCTTCTGACTAGCTGAAATTTTATCGATTTCCTGCAATTTAGCTTCTATTTTGTCCAAAGTAATTGCTTCTTCTTCTTCTGTGTTTAGCTTACTTTTACTAAGATTAACACCTTCGTCCCAATATCTCCTATTTTTCAGAACTCGTATAGGCAGCTCCCAAGTTTCATCATTAGTTACTACATGTTTATCAATAAAAGGCACCGTAATTACTTCGGATATTGGCAAGACCAATTTTAACTGGCTTCTTTCAAAGTCAACAACACTCTGATATTTCGACAAGAAATCTATGCCAATTAAAACCTCAATACTGAGATTGTTTACAATTAAGCATGGATGATCAATTAAATTACCATTCATTTCAAAGGGCAGCAAAGCTTCTTGTTTTACCGTTTTTGACACCTTGCCAGTAGCACCAATTATTCTTAGTCCTGATACCCTCATTACTGTAAGCTTGTCTTTACCAGGTAATGCATCAAAGAAGGACTGAGATATCGCACTCACCTCACTCCCACTGTCTAAGAGACAACGTAAATTGATACCCAACATATTCACTATTATTATAGGATGGCTTATTCTAGTTTGTACAGGTGGTTCCTCAAACTCATCCAATAGTTCCTTTTGGATTTGTCTCCAACTAAAGTGATCGACATCTGTCTTCATTAAATTTAGGTCAAAGTGTGTAGGGGTTTCCTGAATTACATTTTCAGCTGCCTTTTCCAGTCGGTCTACTAATTTCAAATCGAAACACCGCACGACTTCATTACATATAGTTTGCTGAACATGACCCAAATTACTGTATTCTGAGCGATTCTGCGCCTCCAGACCGGGCATAACACTAGTTACAGCTAAACCACTTTCACTATTATCGTCGGGTTCTTTCTCAAGTGACAACTGGTCACAGCTACTGGGTTCATCGACCCCCAACAGGCTATCCTCTACATTCTCACTTACCTCCTGTCCTAAATCTATTAGTACAGTATCAACATCCTGCACAGGCACTTTAGAGAAGAGCACATCATCCTCATCGTAAATATAAGCATGAATTTCTTCTACTTCTTCACCTGACATTCAGTATTTTGCAGCTCTTTCCTACCGTTACACTGATGCGCCTTCTCCTTCTCTTCCCACTTAGAAAGCGTCTCTAACACGGTATCTATCAAATACTGTGAGTGATCTAATGTTTCTGCTGTATCCTTAGATGCTACCGACCCCTCATCCACATGATCAGTCTGAGTATTCTGATCTGTCTTACCAGTTACTGTAATTACTGGCTTAGGAAAAGTAACCGCTTGGTGAGCGCCGGTATCCTCATAGACGGGAACTAGTTTTCCTGCCTCGGCCTATTACTGTTTCCTTTATTTCCATTATAGTTAACTGGCACAGCATTGCTTTCCGCACTGTTGTTTACATGCATAATTTTGCTTGGAACAAAATTACTATCATTTGGACGCCATTGTTGTTTCTGATAATTATTTCTCCAATTCCTACCTCTCTTAGGATGGCGAACACCTACTGTTCTGATGTTTACATTGCCATTCTGCTCGTTCTTAAAATTACTACTAGTGTTATTAGCATTTCTGTTATTACGTGCTTGCTCCTCATTGGCAGCCTCACGCTCTACACGTTCCAAATATTCAATGAAACGATCCAGATTGTCTCTAGGGGCAGATATAATTCTAGTTTGCCAATACCATGGCAGTTTGGCTTCAAGAAGTAGTATTATCATTTCAGGTTTTAGCTTTTCGGCCAAATGTGACAAACGTGAGCTCCATGACCTGGCAAACTCTTTAATAGATTCCTAGCCTGCATTGAAGCGTTTTCCACTCCAAAATTCTCTCAACACTTCATTTTGCATATTGCTAGACCAATACTCGTTAATGAAAGCTGTTTTAAATTCCGCTAATGTTTTACACTTCAACATAACATCAGCTGACCAACGCATGGCGTCACCTGCTAAATGGCTTCTAATAAATGAGATTTTCTCTCGTTCAGGCCAAGTTGGTGGAATCATAGTTTCAAAATCGTTCCAGAAATCTAGCGGGTGGATATTTTTATCTGGATCGAACCGCAAGAACTGCCGACACCCGATAAAAGCGGCGTTTGCAGCTACAACTTGTTGTATACTACCATTACCAGAAGTTACTGAAGCTACTTTACTCTCAATGTTAGCAATGTTAGTACAATATTTTCTACTCTCATTTCAACATTATCTACTCTTTGCACAATATGAGTAGTATCAGTTTTGATTGCTTCAACTTCTGCTTGACATATGTTTGCTTTTATACTAACATCTTTAAACCTATCTGAGCACAGTCCAGATTCCGCCTCGATCTTTTCTGTTAACTTGTGCTCCAGCTTCGCATCTTCCATTTGGAAGTCTTTGCGAACCTCAGCAACTTCGGATTTTACTGTTTTATACATTTCAGAAAATTGTTGAGCAACCTTTTTCTTAACATTCTCATGATTGTAATCAATTTTATAATTCGAACTGTCCAGATCCTCTTTCAACTTATTGCAACCAGCCTTGAAGGTATTGTCCAGTACCTCCAATCGTTTATTAAAATTAGTTTGCTGGCCACAATCTCATATTGTAATTCAGCATTACTGCTTTTGACCTCAGTTATTTCAGACTTTAATTCAGCATTACTGGTAGCTATTACTTGTAATATTATATTTAAATCAATAGCCCCAGTATCTTTGGGTTGCTCACTAGCTGGCTTTTTATCACACTCCAACACCAGAGTCATCAAAACTAAATGAAACTTCTGATTGATCAGTCATATCTAACTTCTCCTTCTTAAACTCTACCATCTCTGATGACTGTTTCATTTTTAAATCATCACAGAAACTATCATCCAATAAATTAACTATTTCTGATTTCTGCTTTACTACAGGGGTCTCTATTATTGAATCATTGCCCCTTTTTACACTACTGTCAGGAGTCAATACTTCATATATCACTTTAACATTACTATTTTCATGCATATTTAAACTTGAACCGTTGCCTGGATTTACAGTTCCCTCAACAGACATAGGTCCTGATTTAGGTTTAACTTCTGTTTCTTTTTGCGGTTCCATCGCCAACAGTCTTTTAGTGCAGGTTAGTAAAAGTTTTAACAGCTTTTCACTTAACTTAGTTCCTTCTGCACGACGTATGGCGTTGCCGGCGCGGCGTACCAGGATTACTGCTGCGACGCGGCGTGTTGAACTGCAGATGGCACTCGACGGCTGCTGTGTGTTTGCATGGCCCGCAATTGCAGGCGCGGCTCCGGTTGCTCCGGCGGACAACTGCGGTGAGGCGAAACTGGCTTCTCGCAATGCCGGCAGCGCCGCTAGACTCAGTGCCAGCTCCGTCAATCTAGATGCGTTGTTAATCCAATTGCATCGTCCACATACACACGTAACACTATCCCTGGTCTATTTCACTCCCGAACCCGAATATTTAAAAATCACTTTCACTTTTACTCAGTTTCTTTCCCGGCCGATGCACCATATGTGGGGCGGCGGGTGGGATATTTTTATTGTTATATTAATTGTTCCTATTATTTATGCTGTTGTTTGCCGTTCTCAACACTGGCTCTCTAACTACAATATTGGCAACCAGAAAGTGATTAGCAAAACGTGAAGCCTGTAATTAGAATTCCTAGTGCCCACTTCATCTGAGAAATACAGTTATAGCTACAGCTTATAGCTCTGAGGAATTAGGAGACTGTCTGGGATTCATAATCTAAAACCATTTTCTCTAAACTGTTCACTATATTCTGAAAGTCACAGACCAAAAAGAATCCACACAATCCAACTACCAGAGCAGTTCAGAGTTTATGCACTGATGCAACTATAACTGTCCAAATTAAATGTTTAAGTGAATGCTCGCCATAATTTGATGATAATGTTCATCAAACGCCACGCTATATAATGGTAGAATGTCTGTCGCGCGACGGCACGTGAAAATACGACATACACAATCTGAAGATAGATCATTAAAGTCATCCCAAAATTATCACTTCACTCGAAAACGATTTCATGGTTACACGTATCCCGAGTAACTTATTACGGCATCCGAGGCTGTTCATAGCAATGATACCGACGCGACGTGACTCCCGGCACAGGTGGTGCGCTAATCAGCATCTGGAGAGAACTGGGCCTTCCTCTCTCGCGCAGCATTCTTACATATAAAACCACGGTGCGGACGGCCAAGGGAACGCCTGATCAAATCCGCTCTCCCGACTAGCCGCTGGGCTAGTAATGAACCACTTTAAGTTATTGAACAAATCATTGCTTCCTTTGCTGATGGCTGATGAAGCTATGAAGCTCTCAATTTAAATGTGCAATCAGCACACAGGTAAGTAATCATAATAAAAGCCTGACGAGGCTAAGTCAAATATTTTGGGCGAGAGAATTAATTTAATTAAACGACATGCAGTAGACGAGCTCTGAACTTGCCCTTTGAAGATATGCTATCGCTATAGTTTTATAGTTATTCAGTTGAAACTTCTCACATCTTTATGATTATAGCGGATCTTCCTTCTACTTACATTTAAACATCCTAGCTTTATTTATTCGCCTACTTAATCTATCTTGCTTCCTTAATTATTAAGACAAAAACCAGATAATAATGAATTTCAACTAAAATTTTAATTTGTGAGATCCAGAATACTGTTTCTACTAAATTATTATGCAAAAGGAATCTAAATATAAATTTATAAGTTTCTAGCTCTTTTCTGTTGCGCCAATGATTTTTACAGAAAAACATCCAAATTTCGAAAAGGGTTAAAGCTATTGAACTGATATTCAACACATATTGATTTAGTATTATTCCTGACATGCTAGAAACGTTTCAGGTTATTTACTTGATTTTTAAAGTATTGCGCAACATTTATGACGTCAGAGCTAGTTATAGCGGACTAGGCTGGCACACAATGGAAAGACTGATGTGAATTTTATAAGGCGTGACTATGCTGCTTCCCTACACGGCCACTGACCTTCTTCTTCTGTACTGGATGCACACACACTGCCCGAACTCTTACGGGACTCGGTAAGATTGTCTACCGCGAATAATGAATGCAGTGGGCAGGGGCACTACGAATGTAGTGTGTGGACATTAAGTTGGGAATGGGGACTCACGGGGAGCGTGCAACGGATAAATCCCTGCAGTCGCAGTGTCCTCTGTGCCCTCACTGACTCAGATGGCTAGCGCGTCTGCCATGTAATGAGGATATCCCGCGTTCGAGTTCCGGTCGTGGCGCACGTTTTCAATTGTCCCCGTTGATGTATATCAACGCCTGTCGACAGCTTAGGGCCTTGATTTAATTATAATTTCAATATATAGTTTGTTTTGAAGAAAGCATGAAAAAACAGTCTGATGAACAGTGAAAAATTCGAAACCGGTAAGGGTACTTTTTAAATAAAGTAACCTAAAACCCGTTTTTGGCTTGTTGCTGTACATCATCAATAATTTTTTATATAGACAGTCAGTTTTCCCTCGTTCTGTTTTCGAGTGGAACAGGTACGGAAATATCTGGTAATGGTACAGGCTGTCCGCCGAGCTTATTGCGGTGGCTTCCTCTGTATGAATGTGATGTAAATGAATTTGTCTGCAGTTTATCCTAGTATCGATGGGAAACATGAACGATAAACAGTTCATATAAAAAGAGAACAGAAGCTTTTGAAATTCGGTGCAGCAGACGAATGCTGGAGGTTGGGTGGGTAGATCATGTAGCCAATGAAGTAATGGATAGAATTGGGAAGAAAAAAATTGTGGGGCAGCATGAGTACAAGAAGGGATTTATTGGAGTGTAGTACGGGAGTAAAAATTGTAGAGGGAGGCGAAGAGGTGAGTATGGTAAGTAGACTTATATAGGCTGCATTAATTACTCAAAGATGAAGATGTTTGCACTAGGT
The DNA here is from genome assembly GCF_023864275.1 of Schistocerca cancellata. Classification (NCBI taxonomy): domain Eukaryota; kingdom Metazoa; phylum Arthropoda; class Insecta; order Orthoptera; family Acrididae; genus Schistocerca; species Schistocerca cancellata. Next base: position 540,946,567 of record NC_064628.1, on the reverse strand, counting down.
AGATCATCATGGGGAGGTGAATAACACCAGCCTTCCGACCGGAGAACACAACAAGAATAACAAAAAGTGTCTAAACAAATCGAGTAACTAGTTCGATGTTGTTCACAGATCTATTCGAGGCAGTTGTATGACCCACTAGCTATCACAACAGCAGTCTCTTTCACATACTTGTCTGCAGCACACCCTTTCTCTGCCTTGTAGGCTGTCTTCTCTTTTCCAAAAGTCACTGCCACTGTCTCCTATGTTTTATACGATACACGACTTCTAAAGCACTAAAATTATTCCTATTCTGCATATTTCACTAATAACTTCTATTTTGGTATTATTACTATTATTATTATTATTATTAATATCGTTCCCTGTTTTGCCTTCAGATTCACTTTATATTAATCTAACTTAAGAAGTATTATTTAGACTTTCATTGCCACATTAGATATTAAAATACAAATTTGATTAATCTATCGACTGTGTACTTAATGATAATGTTACCGACTAGTAATTTAGAGAGCTTATAGACTGACGAAAACCATCGCAACTCCAAGAAGGAGTTGTGCGACACACCCCAAATGTTGGTAGGCGTGTTTCTCCATCTGAAGGATGATGTCTATCAAGATTTCGTGCCAGTCGCATAAGAATAGCTCTGGTAGCGCCAGTGCTTGCTTGAAATACACGCTGTAACTGTCGTTAATGTTAGTTGTCTTTGAGATTGGACGTGGTGTCCTGATGTTAGTAAAGAATGACTTTAAGGCGACAAAAATGCCATTATCAGCGCCTCACTAAGTTTGAAGGCGGTCGAGAAGTAGGGCTACGAGAAGCTGGATGTTCCTTCTGCAGCTCTGCAGAAAGATTTGGCAGGGCAGAAGTGCAGCCACTGCACATGACTGCGGCAGCGGTGCTCTGGACGGCCACCTCGCACTGGCGGGAGGGAGGACCGTCGTGTTCGGCGTATGGCTCCGGCGCATCGTACTGCGTCTGCTACCGCAATCTGAGCAGCAGCTGGCACCACAGTGACACAACAAACTGTTACAAACCCGTTACTTCAAAGATAGGCCCGAGCCAGATGCAATGAAGCGTGAATTCTGCCGATCCCACACCACCGCCATTTGCCATTTGCTTCCATTCAACATTCTGGCGGTCACAATGTAGCAGCATTTCACATTTTCAATGGCATATCTTGTGCTTACGTTAACCTGTGACCTTCCAATGTTAATTACTTAAACATGTTGCTTAGACAAATGTTTTCCCGAAATTTCATTACTCTATATTAGTTATTTTTTGGTGGTGCGATTTCGTCAGTATATATCCATAGGACCATATAGGTAACTTTCCAAAACTACGAAAGTTTTCCTTCAATGTCCTCACATATATCCCACGAGAATCCGCTTACCTTCGCCGCGCGGGATTAGCCGAGCGGTCTATGGCTATGCAGTCGTGGACTGTACGGCTGGTCCCAGCGTAGGTTCGAGTCCTTCCTCGGGCATGAGTGTGTGTGTTTGTCCTTAGGATAGTTTAGATTAAGTAGTGTGTAAGCTTAGGGACTGATGACCTTAGCAGTTAAGTCCCATAAGATTTCACACACATTTTAACGTTTTTCCGCTTCCCTTCCAGGAAACAACAACCATTCTTCTGAAATATGGTAAGATTAAAACGTTGTCCTTCTGATAGTGACGATATCGTCCTGTGTATACTAGATAGTCCTCAAGATATTATGAGTAATCTGAATTAAAATGAAACTTTTTGTATTTAAACCCATACAGAAGCGACTCTCATCGCTGAAGACGACACGTCTCCATTCGTCCCTCCATTCACGCCTGTCGCGACACCACAGGAGGCGGGCTGCACGATGTTGGGGCGTGAGCGGAAGACGGCCTAACGGTGTGCGGGACCGTAGCCCAGCTTCATGGAGACGGTTGCGAATGGTCCTCGCCGATACCCCAGGAGCAACAGTGTCCCTAATTTGCTGGGAAGTGGCGGTGCGGTCCCCTACGGCACTGCGTAGGATCCTACGGTCTTGGCGTGCATCCGTGCGTCGCTGCGGTCCGGTCCCAGGTCGACGGGCACGTGCACCATCCGCCGACCACTGGCGACAACATCGATGTACTGTGGAGACCTCACGCCCCACGTGTTGAGCAATTCGGCGGTACGTCCACCCGGCCTCCCGCATGCCCACTATACGCCCTCGCTCAAAGTCCGTCAACTGCACATACGGTTCACGTCCACGCTGTCGCGGCATGCTACCAGTGTTAAAGACTGCGACGGAGCTCCGTATGCCACGGCAAACTGGCTGACACTCACGGCGGCGGTGCACAAATGCTGCGCAGCTAGCGCCATTCGACGGCCAACACCGCGGTTCCTGGTGTGTCCGCTGTGCCGTGCGTGTGATCATTGCTTGTACAGCCCTCTCGCAGTGTCCGGAGCAAGTATGGTGGGTCTGACACACCGGTGTCAATGTGTTCTTTTTTCCATTTCCAGGAGTGTATATACACTGTGACATAGCTGTAAGTCAAAATTCTATGGGAGTAGATAAGCCTCAGTTGATTATTTTTAGATAAAAGAAGAAATTCACATGAAAATTATAGACAATTTGAGGTCTTAATCATCTATGCAGATAGGACAAGTGTTTTTAAAGTGCTAATGTTTCACAACTAGGAAGAAAATGAACTGCAGCATCGATTTTGGAGGCTCTTCCTTGAAAAAAATTACACAGTCGTCAGTGAGGTATCCGCATTTGTGCCTGCCACTGTTCATTTTTCGCCATAAGTTGTGGAAGATGGAGCGTTACTTGTGACAGTAGTTTACAGGCATGCACATAATATATTGTGCAACTCATTGTAGTGCCCAAAAAGCCGATAGAATATATAAAATTTTGCAATAGGCGTCACTCACTAAAGATCAACTGCATATGTGAACAATCAGAACGACCTCGTCGCCATCTGTGTAATCGTGAGGCAAAGTTGTTTTATAACACAAAGTAAAAAATTCTCAAGACTCGTGACAAAAAAAGTACAATTGATGTAGCAGGTGAATGAGACAGCCAACCTGTTGCAATAAATGGTGGTTTTCGATTAATCTTAACCCTGGTATCATCAGATTTAAACCCGTCTTCTTCAGAAGGATAAGTAACAAACTTGACATTAGCAGTATCTGTTCTTTAGGACAAGACACCATCTTCATATAGTTAAGGCTAACCAGCCATTGACCTTCTCCTTCTCTGCTGGACGCACACGCATTGCCCGAGCTCTTACGGCACTCGGTAAGATTGTCTGCCGCGAGTAATGAGTATAATGGGTAGGGGCACTACGAATGTAGTGTGTGAACATTAAGTTGGGAATATGGGTCTCACGGGGAGCGTGCAAGGGATAAATCTCTGCAGTCGCACTATTCTCTGTGCCCTCGGTGGCTCAGATGGATAGAACGTCTGCCATGCAAGCAGGAGATCCCAGGTTCGAGTCTCGGTCGAGGCACACATTTTCAACTGCCCCCGTTGATGTATATCAACACGTGTCGGCAGCTTATGGTCTTGATTTAATTATCATTTCATTCTAAGATAGCTGCATGGTCACAGAGGTATCTGTCCTTTCAGATATATAACAGCTAGTTATTCTCGCTCGCACTCGATTGTTTACGCGGCCATCAATCACACGCGCATCAACGTAACCACACACATACACAACCCGAACTTGTCAAACCATGATTTCCGAGAGCGACGTGGCGTCATTTTTCTAAAAAATGATAGGTACCTTATGAAATATTAACGGACTCAAAGGGAGTTAACGGAAGTTAAAGAGTCCGTTAACCATTTTTAAGATTAACTTGAAAGTTCAACAAAATCTATGCATAAAACCACTTGGTATACACACCTGAAATACCCTGTATATGCAGACGTCCCAACTAACAATAGTTAGATGCCATTTCTAGGGATTGCTAAATGTACTTTTACTCTGTTTTTGACATGTTAGGAAAAGTCATTATCGGGAAAGACTGGTCATAGGTGTTTCGTACGTTGTCTAGAATCACTGGAAAACATCATTCTATGCTCATTACAAACAAATGGTATAATTTGTAATTTTACTATGGATCGCTGGATACCCACATCTTGATATAGACTAAAAAGTCAAAGAAACTGAGACACCTGTCTAATATCATGTAGGGCCCCCGCCAGCACGCAAGAGTGTCGCAACACTAGGTGGTATGGACTCGAATAATGTCTGAAGTGGTGCTGGAAGGAACTGACACCATAAATTCTGCAGGGCTCTCCATAAATCCGTAAGAGTATAAGGGGATGGGGATCTCTTCTGAACGGCACGTTGCAAGGCATCCCAGATATGCTCAATAATGTTCATGTCTGGGGAGTTTGGTGGACAGCGGAAGTATTTAAACTCAGTAGAGTGTTTCTGGAGCCACTCTATAGCAATTCTGCACGTGTGGGGTGTCGCATTGTCCTGCTGGAATTGCCCAAGTCCGTCAGAATCACAATGTACATCAATGCATCAGACAGGGTGCTCACGTACGTGTCACCTGTCAGAGTCGCGTCTAGACGTATCAGGGGTTCCATATCACTCCAACTGCACACGCCCCACACCATTACAGAGCCTCTACAAGCTTTAACAGTCCCCAGCTGACATGCAGAGTCCATGGATTGTTGTCTCTGTACCCTTAAACGTCCATGCGCTCGATAAAATGTGAAACGAGACTCGTCCGACCAGGCAACATGTTTCCAGTCATCAAAAGTTCAATGTCGGTGTTTACGGGCCCAGGCGAGGCGTAAAACTTTGTCTCGTGCAGTCATCAAGGGTACACGAGTGGGTCTTCGGCTCCGAAAGCCCGTATCGATGATGTTTCCTTGAATGGTTCGCACGCTGACACTTGTTGATGGACCAGCACTGAAATCTGCAGCAGTTTGCGGAAGGGTTGTACTTCTGTCACGTTGGACAATTCTCTGCAGTCGTCACTGGTCCCGTTCTCGCAGGATCTTTTTCCGGCCTCAGCGATGTCGGAGATTTGATGTTTTACCGGATTCCTGACTGTCACGTACACTCATGAAATGGTCGTACAGGAAAATCCCTACTTCATCGCTACCTCAGAGATGCTGTGTCCCATAGCTCGTGGGGAGACTTTAACACTACGTTCTATTTCACTTAAATCTTGATAATCTGCCAATGTAGCAGCAGTAATTGATCTAACATCTACGCCAGACAATTGTTGTCTTGTATAGGCATTGCCGAACGTAGCGTCGTATTCTGCCTGTTTACATAACTCTGTATTTGAATACGCATGCCTATACCAGTTTCTTAGGCGCTTCATTGCATAGTACGTCAACCACAGCACAGAAATGGCTGACGGTAGATAGTACCAATATTGCCGAGATTCTGTCGTATTCCATTCCCCTATTGCGTGAGGGAATACCATAATACGCCTATGTACGCGACCAAATCTCCCTGGTTTTCATCGACCCCACGCGGGATGCGCGATGCCAGAAACACAATTGTCGCACAATATTGCTCAAACGCAGATTCTCTAACCTCACGCACTGGGGCTCTAGAGAAAATCGTCGTCTTTCTTCCAATGAATCCCATTTAAGATCCTAGACCATCTCTATTACATACCCTGCCTGACAAAAGAAGTGAAGCGTGATCGATTGTCTATGTAATTTTGTACAAATGTACACGATTGGCGGACATGTAAACGTGTTTATAGTTGCTGTTCTCTGCGACAAACAGAACGGCATTTAAGTGCATTTAAGGTTCATATAACGGCGATGTTATTACTGAATTCTTTAATTGAACTGACAAATTTAACTATGGGATTTCTAATGAAAATTGTTCCTACTTACAATTTTTTTTCAAATGAAAGAAATATCAAAATTACATTACAGTTCTTTACAATGTTACATCAGATTTTAAAGGCTTGGACATGATAGCGAATAACAAAATTGATTTACAAAATTTCCTTTTTTTTCTTCAGAAATAATATCTTTCGTACAAAATTCCGCATTTTTAACATTTCCCAAAAAAATTGCTTATCAAACCATTTACCTTGTAAATACTGAAGACTTCTTCGAAATTAAATTTTTCTTTGAAGAATTTCTTTACAAATTTTTATACATTGTTTCAAATGAAAAACAGTCCACAGTTGCACTAGTTATGTTTAAGATGTAAAATAAACATAATTAGTGCAACTGTGGTCTGTTTTTCATTCGAAACAATTTCGTAGCGGTTGCTGGTACTGCTGCCATGATGAAAATAATTAAATTTCTATATCGTTTTGAAATGAATTAAACACTTTACAGTCGCTATGTTAGCGTTCATAAAACGTAATATATTATTTTATTAGCTTTGTGGAGCATCCTTTATATATATATATATATATATATATATATATATATATATATATATATATATTTTCTTTTTCACACTCCAGCCCTCAGTCCTAGACCTGGTTTCTTATAGTATCGTATCATGTTTTTCAAAATTTCGTACTCGCAAAATACAGGACATCTAAGCCACCATTTTTAATTTCTGCACCCTAACTTTACACCTATACATGTATCATAGTTCGTATTTTTTTTTCAAATTTAAAGGAAAACTTTGCGAGGAACCTTCGAGAATTTTAACGTACTCGAAAATTACTGCTTATTTTCAAAAAACTTTTTGTTCAAGAAAACTCAATATTCATTGAAATTCATCATCTTTTGTCAAATAATCCTCTGTTATACTAATTACTTTCAGTAAAGAATGAATTATACATTATTCATAAATAATAACAGTAACCAAATCGCCACTATTACTTTACATTTTTTCAAAAAATCATTATAAATATTTTATAATGAGACAATTCTTAAGCAAGTTCCTGCTGAAAGCAATACTTATTCCTATTTAAGCAAGCCTAAAATTCACAAACATTTTCTTCATTAACATTTTTCCGAAAAAGTATTTACTTTACAGCTACTATTAAAATCTCATGACTTTACATGAAATAAGCTTTATACACATAGAATGCAAAATTACTGGAAATGATGAAAATATTTATGCCAACTTATGTGGCTCTCGAAAACACATCAGATACATAAACTGTTTACTTAGTTCTACCAAGCACATTCCTTATGCCTTTACCACAAACATCTTCCAAGAACATTTCTACATGTTCTAGTAATTGCTTTGAAATCACTTATTACATAGTCACATTACATTATTCCTTTCAGTATCCCTTTTTTCATTACCTTCATTCCACATTTATTTGTGTTAGTCTTTAGTAATCGTATACCTCCAGAAATTTCTTTTACCAGTTCTCTTATTTTCAGATGGCTTTTACTCTCTATGTACTTTTTTATATACCTTATTTACTACGATAGGGAAGAACGAAAGAAAATAGCAAAAAAGTTCTGAATGATGAAGAGTTAGGTTGACAATATGAATGAAAAGGAAATAATATTGTCAACAACTCAGGATGCCTGGTGTTCGTCAAACACCTGAAGATGCTAAGAATGCGCGTCCCCTGAGGCCAGTTAGTTACTACTGTCTCCATCATCCTTCTGTATGTACTTCTTCAAATCATTGATCTTTCTCAACCCCTCTACCTGAGAAGGATCTACTTCCTTATTTTCACCATACTCATAACATCCCACAATATCCTCTTTCTTTCTGCAGTAACATATAGTCATGTCACTTTGATTGTCGGATTCATATTGCCTTTTTCCAATAAAAGGAATAGCTACTGTTGTTCCCAGTACCACAATGACAGCTTCATTACATCCAAAATCCACTTTTCTTTGGTAATTTAGTAAGAAATCTGCTCCTACCAGCATTTCCACGCTTGATCCATTTATTATCGAAAAATTTTGATCCAGTTCTACCTCACTGATCCTGACAGGTATCATAACTTCATGTTTAATTATTTTCTTACTTTTCCCTGTGGCTACAATAATATTTATGTCATTCACTGGCTTTATAACCACATCCTTACTATCAACCACATCCCTACTATCAAACCCTGTGACACTGCACATAAATTAGAACCACTATCCAATAAACAAGGAAATATCTCTTGAAAATTGTAACTTCTATTATAGGTTGTCCTGCAGTTTTTTCTACGATTTCAGAATCAGGTTCATCGAACAAATCTTGCACTATATCACGTCTATTGAATCCTACACATTCTGTGGAAATTACGCACACATTCACTGGGTCTTCTTCCTCTTTAACTGTGGCAGCTTCAATTAGTCTGTCCACTAATGACAAATCAAGACATTTCTTCCGAACTATGTAAGGTGTCAGGCAAATCCAACACCTTCCTTGAAAACCCTGACATGATAAGCAAATCCAGTAATATGTCACATAGCTCCGAATAAATCGTGACATTAAATTAACCAAAGTAATACGAGTAACGAGTGAGCAAATGGAATATCACGGACTAACAAAAGAATGCCTAAATGCATGTCATACCTTCCCACCGTAAGACAGACGCAGTTCCGAGGGGAGAAACGAGAACAGAAGCCGAGAGCAGAAACGTGTTAAGTTAGAAGGCCCTACGATAAGGGACGGACACCCTCGTGGCCAGCTAACCGTTAGGACCACCCCCTACCACTTTCGCGCAACGACGCTCTCAGTGTGTTTTTTAGGGAATTGACTAGTTTGAACCTGGGACCTGTTGCAAGTAAGGAGACGCCAGACCACACATATGTAAAATTCAGAAGAGTTCAGTGAGACTAGCGATGATGTAACCCAATACAATGATTTCAGCGTCAGCTCCACTGCACTCCCTGTAAAAGAATCTTAAAACTAAGTAAATTTAGAGGAAGGGGTTCAAGGCTTTCCTATTTTTAGTTAGGTGGTAAAATAACGTCGAAAAAGCAGTTAGGTTTACCATTGGAAATTTTATTCTACTCACAAAACATTGTTTATAAATTGCACTATTGATAAAAGGAAATGTTTTAATACAGGATGGTAAAAACCAACTGGGTTCAACAAAAATGTGAACAAATATTCCCTGAATGGGTTTCCAAGTTCTACAATGGACCTATGCCATATCACATCTGTAATCTAGGTTTAAATTAAGTTTCACAAAAGAGAAAACTATCCAAATGGTCTACAGTGACCCTCAATTATCTTTAATTACTTCTCTAACTTGTCGTAAATTACAGTGGCTGATGTGGCTTCTCAATAACTATATAACAAAAACATCATCGCGTTTCAGATTTTTACTTCAAGTGGCAAATGTGAACACCATGAGCTTTAATTGACGATCAACACTAGTATTACGCAAAGAGGGGTGTAACAGATGGTACTTCTGCAGTTCTGAGTGAAGCTTTATGCGCTGTTATGCGGCATCGCGTGTGTTCATTACCTTGTCGGTGTTCGGCAGGGGGCGGCGAGCAGCACAGCTCAGCTCACCTCGCCGTCTCGGAAGCAACTCTCCTAACTTCTCCTTACTACAATTTACCGAAGTTGGTTTAAGAAAACTATCTGGCTGTGGTTTCATCTGACCAATCAGGGTCTCAATGTTAACCTTAAGCTCCATCTACAAAAATTATGTCCATCCAATGAGAAACGTTATACTTCTCGTGGTGGGGCAATGTTTTTAAAGTTTGCAACGTAACAGAGACACGAAAAAGTCTCACGCTAAAACTTGCAGATGGTGTGGTCCTTTTTGTGTTATCGTAAGATCTATACTGTTCTTCTGGAGGGCTCTAGCTTTTAACATGGGCTGGGGGGTGGTCCTGATGTAACAGAGAGACGAAAAAGTCTCACGCTAAATCTTGCGGCTGTGGTGTGGCCCTTTTTGTGTTATCGTAAGATCTATACTGTTCTTCTGGAGTGCTTTAGCTTTCAACATGGGCTGGGGGGTGGTCCTGACGTAACAGAGATGCGAGAAAGTCTCACACTAAAACTTGCAGCTGGGGTGGTCCTAGTGGTTAGCTGGCGACGTGGGTGTCCAGACCGTCCGTTATCGTAGGGCCTTCTAGCTTAACACGGTTCTGCTCTCGGCTTCTGTTCTCGTTTCTCCCCTCAGAACTGCGTCTGTGTCACGGTGGGAAGGTATGACATGCATTTAAGCATTCTTGTGTTAGTCTGTGGTATTCCATTTGCTCACTCGTTACTCGTATAACTTTGGTTAATTTAATGTCTCGATTTATTTGGAGTTATATGGCATACTACTGGATTTGCTTATCATGTCAGGGTTTTCATGGAAGGTGTTGGATTTGCCTGACACCTTACATATCACCACCCTTAGAACTTAAATTTTGCACTGAATTTAGGTAATGATTGATTCGTTGTATAAGTCAGTCAAAAATTATGCCTTTATCTAAATTTTGTTGCCTACTGTTCAGCCATGTCATTCTGGTTCTATGCTAGTTTGTATTACTAATTTCTATTTTTATATTCTTCCACATTATTCTCAAAAATGACAAGAGAAGAATATTTTTATGCTACTATTAATTTTTAATTATTTTCTTTCTTTATTTAACTGTGAAGTTTGTTTTTTAAGAAGTTTGTTATCGAAAGTGAGAAGTATTTTACATGGATTTTCTTAGAAATTTTCTTTTATAAATTTAGTAATTAAGTAAAATCAATTCCTAACACATTTTCTAAAGATCATGTACAAGTAAAATGTTTTTGTTTCTAGACACTCAATTCAACATTGTTACACTAACAAATAAGACTTATTTCCAAGAATTGCTTTGACAAAGAAATATACATTTACAAGTATTGAGATATTATCCTAACAAATGGTACAAATGTAAAAAAGAAGGAAAAACATCCAACAAGATAATTTTTTTATTCTTTGTTTTTGTCACATAGCTCCGAATAAATCGTGACATTAAATTAACCAAAGTAATAAGAGTAACGACTGAGCAAATGGAATACCACAGACTAACACAAGCATGCCTAAATGCATGTCATACCTTCCCACCGTAAGACAGATGCAGTTCCATGGTGAGAAACGAGAACAGAAGCCGAGAGCAGAACCGTGTTAAGTTAGAAGGCTCTACGATAAGGGACGGACACCCTCGTGGCCAGCTAACCGTTAGGACCACCCCCTAGCCAATGTTGAAAGCTTGAGCATTAGCGTGAGAATTTTACGCGTCTCTGTTACGTCAGGACCACCCCCCAGCCCATGTTAAGAGCTAGAGCCCTCCAGAAGAACAGTATAGATCTTACGATAACATTAAAAGGACCACACCACCTGCAAGTTTTAGCGTGAGACTTTTTTGCGTCTCTGGTACGTTGCAAACTTTAAAAACATTGCCTCACCACGAAAAGTATAACGTTTCTCATTGGATAGACAGAAGTTTTGTAGGCGCAGCTTAAGGTTAACATTGAGACCCTGATTGGTCAGATGAAACCACAGCCAGATAGGTTTTTAAACCAACTTCGGTAAATTGTAGTAAGGAGAAGTTAGGAGAGTTGCTTCCGAGATGGCGAGGTGAGCTGAGCTGTGCTGCCCGCCACCCCCTGACGAACACCAACAAGGTAATGAACGCACGTAATGCTGCATAACAGCGCATAAAGCTTCACTCAGAACTGCAGAAGTCTCATCTGTCACACCCCCCTTTTTGCGTAATACTAGTGTCGATCGTCAATTAAAGCTCATTGTGTTCACATTTGCCACTTGAAGTAAAAATCTGAAACGCGATGATTTTTCTGTTATATAGTTATTGAGAAGTCGCATCAGCCACTGTAATTTACGACAAGTTAGATAAGCAATTAAAGATAATATGGGTCACTGTAGACCATTTTGATAGTTTTCTCTTTTGTGAAACTTAATTTAAACCTAGATTATAGATGTGATATGGCATAGGTCCATTGTAGAACTTGGAAACCCATTCAGGGAATATTTGTTCACATTTTTGTTGAACGCAGTTGGTTTTTACCATCCTGTATTAAAACATTTCCCTTTATCAATAGTGCAATTTATAAACAATGTTTTGTAAGTAGAAAAAAATTTCCAATGGTAAACTTAACCTGATTTTTCGACGTTATTTTACCAGCTAACTATAAATAGAAAAGCCTTGGACCCCTTCCTCTAAATTTAGTTAGTATTAAGATTCTTTTACAGGGAGTGCAGTGGAGCTGACGCTGAAATCGTTAAGTATTTGGTTATATCATCGCTAGTCTCAATGAACTCTTCTGAACTCTACGTCATGTGTGGTCTGGCGTCTCCTTACCAGCAACTGGTCCCAGGTTCAAACTAGTCAATTCCCTAAAAAACACGCTCAGAGAGTCGTTGCGCGAAAGTGGTAGGGATGACACGATATAGAACAAACAGACACCACGCAGAATGTTAGAAGTATCCTTATTTAATAATAATATCAAATTTTCCAACCATTCCCATCGTGTTGTCAGAATCATCAAAATAACCTCCTGCTTGTTACAATTCTGTTCCTTCTTCGTCATTATCAGAAACTACTCCTTCTAATCTTCGTAAAACTTCCTCTGCTCTTCTATATTTTTTCTCAGGTACTTCTAATACCGTTAACCCTATTATCGTACTAATTCCACAATTCACTGTATGCCCCTCATCTGCTTTGCGGTGCTCACTCACACTAACATCCTGTTCTGAATCGCTACTTTCTAATAACTGTTCCTCATTAACATGGTTCCTGGAATCGCTGTTTTGACCTTGTCTTTCTCAAAAGTCGACTACACTTTCTTGAAAACATAATTTTTAACAGTGTCCCTCTGCTCTTCAACATCTGATTCTACGATACCACCTCCTGCCTTACAAGAGGTTTTGCTAGCGGATTTAAACTACGCTGCCACAACCTGCAATCGCTAGCACCATTACAGACTGCCATTAGTTTTCCCCCTCTCCACTGGCGATCATTGCCACTGATATTCCTTTTGGCTGGCGGTCTTCGCTACTTCACCCAGTCAGCGGACTGTTGCTGTCTATATTCAATGTTTCGGTCCCTGTTATTATACCTACTTCCAACAGGATCCCCTCGCCCTCGGTATCTGCCTCTGTAATTACTAGATCTTTGCACTCCTATTCCATTTACATGTACCTCAGCTCTGTTCTCATTTTGTCTAACCGGAGGCCTATAATCCCTTCTAGCATTCTCCTCCTCTTTTAAAGTATTTTATACCCTCTCAAGATAATGAATAAATTTATCATTATCATTCTTAGGCACTGAGATTATTTTATTATGCCAGTACAAAGGCAACTTATTCTCTATCCTCTTAATGATTTGTTCTGTCTCCACTTTAGATTTCAAATACGACAAAAATGTGACCCATTTTTGTACAAACCTCTCAATAGTCTCTTTCTTTGGATCATATTTTTAACCTGACCAGAATTTGTTTAAAACTTCCATCTGTTTTCGTTTGCTCCAATATTTCTCGAAAAATGCCTGCTTAAAGTCCTCTATCTTGTCACACTTATCCACTGCCCAATTTCCCCACACTATAGCTTCTCCCATCAAACTTCACATAATGAAACCAATTTTTTGCTTATCGTTCCATGATTTGGGCAAAAGTCCTCAAAATCACCCCAAAATTCATTACGATGTGTAATTTTTACTTGGATCGAATCGCAAAAACTGCCGATGTGTCACATATGCAATTTCTGAGGGTTCTACCACAACATTAGATATTACACAGCCACTGCTGTTAGTAACACTTTGCTCTACTCTTTTTAGTCTACCATCATGGTTACGCCGTTGTTCATCTACAGCTGTACTAAACTGATTTATGTTAGTTTCCAGGTTAGTCAATTTAGCAGCCACTTGCACACCAAATTTCGCACACACATCCTTTCCTTCCTCGACTTGATTTTCCATTATAATTTGATTATCCTCATATTGTTTTCCCACATTATTCACTTGTTTCTGGATTTTATTTAAATCTGCATTTACTTGTTCCTTTAACTGTTTGCTGTCATCAGCAACTTGCTTAGTCTGAGATGTCAATTCATTTTTTACTGTTACAACAGATTATTACATTCTTGTTTTACTTTAGTAATCTCACTGTCACTAAACAGATTCATATCGTGTTCCATGAATCTCTTGTTTTCCATTCTGGATTCCATTTCTACAGAATTGTTAGTAAATCCTTGATTAACTTCAGAATGCAGCCCATTCATTTTAGTGTCAATATCAGAACTCGTTTCCTTCATATGTATAAAAATATTCGCTAACATTTTTGAAACACTATCTTTCTGCTCACAAGCAATTGAGAATGGTTCCTGCTTTATCTCTGTAACAGTAGCAGATATAAACTTAACATTAACCTCAGGTGCTGCTTCACATTTTGCCTCATAAATAGAAATAGGTACGGAGTTTTCAACCTTCAATTCCCTTTTTAGCCTTTGAACACGAAACGGTGTAAATTTGACATCGGTTTCCACCGTGTTCTGTTCATTGTCTGTCCCATAATTAGCATACATTGAATCTGGCGAGCCACTATCATTTGCTTGTGATGTATCAAAACTAAATTCACTAGCCACTGCATCATCTGCATATATTACTTTACCGAAATTTAACACCACATTCTCGTCTACTATAGCATGGTTTTTATTTTCCGCCATGTTCACAAGTTTCTTTGCACACACTCCCACCAAACGAAGTAGAATACAACTCAGCTTTTCTCGATCGTCGTCAGCACAGCGAGATGTTACAGTGGGTCCGTTCGCCAAGCTCTGCCCCCCCCCCCCCCCCCGCAGGTGAAGCTTCTGGGTCCACACTGCGTCCACTGCTGCCAACTGCCGCAGACTCCCGGCCGCTGTTGCTCGTTGTCGCGCGATGTTCAGCTGTTGCTGACGTTGCCAGCCGCCTTCTCCACTGGTTTTTCTAGCCGCCAAATCTTCCACTTTGCTGTTGCTGTCCTTTCTGATCAAAGTTTATTTATGCACGTGTGGGTCTTAGTTTTATCAGGTTAACTACACTGCTACTTTTAATGTTCGCATTCAGCTGAACTTCACATTTCCCACACTTCAGATGATAAATGCACCAATTGCGGCGGGGAGGGGTTGGCCGTCTTCGTTCTCCCTCTGAATTATCGAAAGTCCATCTACCTCGACATTCCTTCCTTCTAACGTCCCTTCACTCTGTAGTAGCAGATACGTGCTAGGCAGTGTAAAGCAGAGTTGATGAAACCACTACCTAATACCTACCACACAGAGGCCGCGCATCTCAAGTTGAATGTCAGTTCCTGAAAGTTCATATTCAAAAAATCGGGCGTCCGGAGGATGCAGTCTACTTGTAGAGAGCATTTAAAATTAGATTGAATCTGCTTTTTATTCATATGGAAACACATAAAATGGCTATCAAGTCCGTATTTAATACGGTAATGCTCTATCATTCAAAGTTCACTGTTTGTACCACATAGTTTCACTCGAAAAGCAGCCAGAATTTTTGCAAGTCCGACACGACTAATTTTCACGTTCTAACAGTCACAGACCCACAACTATTCGCGAGTTAAACATTCGGTCGTTTCAGTGGTCTTCTTAGTAAGAACTGCTCGCCAAAATATTATGTATAGCGCACTAAATATGCCATCCGGAATTGTTACTTCGACCAGAAAGTTCACACGCTCATAATTCTCAAACTATTTAATGCAGAAACACCAAAATTTCATTAAAATGTTCGTAGCTCCAGTCGCTTCAGTCACGACACGTTCTATCCGAAATGAACTCACTTGTTCTTCCTCTTGCAGACTATTTTTAAGGAGTTATCTAACATGGTGTTATCCCTAGGTCGGTTAGCAAGCGACTATCTCGGACTATTCTACTCACTGCCCACTCCACTATATTTGCGTGGGAACAGCTTAATTATGATTGGCTGTTGATCTGAATGATCAATCAGAACGTTCCTACCAGATCGTTATTAAAACTTCAACTTCTAG
Source organism: Schistocerca cancellata (assembly GCF_023864275.1). Classification (NCBI taxonomy): domain Eukaryota; kingdom Metazoa; phylum Arthropoda; class Insecta; order Orthoptera; family Acrididae; genus Schistocerca; species Schistocerca cancellata. The sequence continues at coordinate 540,930,725 of NC_064628.1, read as the reverse complement.
TATATTGTTTAATCAAAATAAGCGAAGTGCAAAATATTCTCCAAATTGATAAATAAAGTCACGGACATCGTACGTGCTCATGTGCTAGGACTCATGTGACACTACCGTGGTGCTATTTTTCAAAAGGACATTGCTCATCAACACATGGCAGAAGTGACTGTGAACTCTCTGCAACATGTTGAGGTTCTTCAGTGCCACGAAGAGCCCCATATCTTTCTTCGATAGAACATGGTTGGAATCAGCTTGGATGTTGACTCCGTCCAGGATATCACGAACCATTTGCAACAGTTACGGGCCATCTTGGCTCAAGAGAGGATACAATGGTTTTATCAGACCTCTCCCGATCGGCTCAGTGCTTGCTTCCGAGGAGATGAAACGTCATAGTGTCAAATGCGCTCCTACAGCGAAATTCTTTGTGAATTTGACTTAATATTGTAATTACTGAAATAATATCACATAATCTCTCAAACCGTGTAGTTTCAGGTGGTTGTCTCAGCCCCTTCGTGGTGAATAACATTTTTGTTAGGCAATGTATTTACTCCCATCAAGTTCTGTACATAGCTGACTCATAATTTGTGTCAGGCATTGATAAGGGCTATAGTAACCTTTTACGGTTCTATATCCTTCACCTGAATTCATTCGATGTACACTATCATGACAATCTAATAGGGACTTCAAATATTGGAACAATAATCTAGAAGTGGCCACACTAGCGTGTTATACACTGTTTTCTTTACAGATGCATTTCACTTTCAAAGAACTCTTCGAAGAAATCTGAATCATCTCTTCACCTTCCCTACTGCTTCTTGGTATTACTCCTAAATACTTATGCAATGTCATATTTTAAAGATTTCATAACTAATCTTGTAATCGGATACTATCGAATTGTTTCTCGTTTTTATAGTTACTGTCTTACATTTATACACATGAAAAGTAATCTTTTGCTCTTGGTCGGGGTTTTTGAATTATGTTTTCAAGGGGAAAACAACTCCCTTACCCTATAGCGATTTTACCACCAAATATTACTCAAAGTTATGCCATTTGTGTTTCTGGAGCCATCAGTTCTACAGAAATTCCTGGGCACCACATTCGGGTCAGCTACAGTACTTCGATACTTCGTGGGAGATACCGCCATCGGCCGCAACTGGGCATTGATATAAATCAGTGGCCAAAGTTGGACATTTGTGCCGGTCCGGGACTCGATTCCGGATTTCCAGCGTCACACGAACGGTCGATTTAACCACTTCGGCTACCCGAGCACGCTTTGCGTCTGACTCAAATTCTCAATTTATTGCTCGGTTCTAAGTAGCGTCCCTATCCGTTTGTCTCATTTGCTCGCATCGTTTCCTGTATTCCTGCAAGAGGTTCTGACCCTATTGTGCATCCTTACTCGGTATAACATACCAGTCAAGTTGTGTGGTGGTGTCTGTATATCTCCATACGAGTCGTTAATCGTTTAGCGTTTCCGTCCAATTCGCAAGGTTCTTGACAGCGGAGGACGGTGGAAGCTGTTTTTGCAGAATGTGTTCTCTGTGGAAGCGCTAGCAGACCTTGCACCACGCGAGACGCCCCACGGACCAGACTGCCTCCCGCAGTCGTCGCGAAGCCGTTTGCCATTACGCAAGCAGCGGCCGCCGTGGTTACGTAAGGGTGGCGGCGCGGGCGTGAGCGCTCCGTTCATTTCGTCTGAAATAAATAGCTCAACCCTCCGAACGGTCGCCACATGTTACTCACTCCACGTGTGTGGCTGCACTCAGTCCGCGAATCTTCGTGTGTACCGTACGACTGGAACTCGGGGACAAGCAGTCGAGCCCTTTCTCTCCAATTGAAGTTGTCGTCAGTGAAAGAGGCTGTGGTGTGTCGAATCCACGAGGTAAAAAACACAAAAATGTTAGGGTGATGCATAAGTTAGTAGCGATTTTCCATAAGTATAATAAACATAAAACATACAAGGAACAGACACTTTAGTCATCAATAAGATACTCTCTTTTACTATTTACAAGTCTTCCAACGTTGGGGCAACTTCCTGATCTCGTTACTGTAGAAATCACTTGGTTTTGAGGTGAAGAATTCGACGAGTCATGTTCGGAGTGTATTTTGAACCAGAAAGGAAATTCCTGAAGGCTGTTTGATAGAGAACTGGAAAGGTGAAAATCTGAGGGTGCAAGATACCTTCCTGACACATGTTCTGTATAGTGTCTTTCGTCAATTTAGTAGAATGGGGGGGGGGGGGCGTTATCGTGGACTATCATCACTTCACACAGTCTTCCTGTTACATCTCTGTGAAGCTCAAATGGTTCAAATGGCTCTGAGCACTATGGGACTTAACATCTGAGGTCATCGGTCCCCTAGAACTTAGAACTACTGAAACCTAGTTAACCTAAGGACACCACACACATCCATGCCCGAGGCAGGATTCGAACCTGCGACCATAGCGGTTGCTCGGTTCCAGACTGAGGCGCCTACAACCGCTGGGTCCTCTGTGAAGCAATTCTTGGTACACACCGTCGCTATTTCACCAGATGCATAACATTTATCTTTTGCGGATGTTCGAAGTTCTTTGTACGGGGAGCTGCTGCTTTGTTCGAGTTCAAGAATTTCTTGCTTTTCCTCACGTTTGCATAAAGGCACCATTCCTCGTCACCAGTAACGATGCAGGATATGAATGGTCGGTGTCGTTCACGGGACAATTCATGACGAGCAATCAGACATTCACACATTGACGACCCACTGGTTTTTGTGATTTTGGCTTAGTGCATGAGGTACCTACACACACTATTTTTGAACCTTCCACACTGCAAGTAAACGTCGCACGGTAGTGAAATAGTGACTGTTCACAACATTTGCCAGTTCTCGAGTACACTGAGCGGGATCATTGTGGACTGACGCTTTTAAATGATATTCATCAAATCTCGAAGGTATTCCTGAACTTGCATGGCCACTAATATCAAAACGATCCTGCTCAAAACGAGAATGCCATTTTTTTGTGTGTGTTCTCTGTCCAATGCCATTGTCCCCACACACGGCGCAAATGTTTCTGGCTGCCTCCACTGCTCTCGCCCCTCTACTGAACTCAAGAAAGGAGGAATATGTCGGAAATTTTCCGATTTCTCCACTTGGCATTTTTTAGCGTCTACAGTTCTAATTATTTGTATGTAAAGAGTGTCAGAGGACGCCGACTACAATGCAGTCACTGTCGTAATGCGGAAATGAAGTGACTTATCTGACGCGCAAAAGGCCATTGTCATTGGCTTTCGGGTCAAGAGTGGAAGCATCTTCGAAACGGCTAAGTCTGTAAACTGGTCGCTGCTAAGCGAAATCGGCGCCGAGGCAGCTGTGATGTACCATAGGCCATAGATGACAGGGATGAACGGCAGCTGTCGAATTGTGTACGGGCGAACTGAGGTCAACTTCTAAACAACTAACAGACCAGATGAGCCAAGGGGCTAACAATAGTGTCTCCTCAACGACTGTTCGCCGAACATTGCTACGTGTGGGCTTCAGCAGCAGGCGCCTGGTTCATACACAAATGTTGACTGCTGTTCATCGGCTACGAGGGCTGTAATTTGCACGCCAGTACCGCAACTGGATGTCCATTGAATGACGACAGGTGGCCTTTTCAGATGAATCACGTATGGCGCGAAATATCTGAAATCAAACAGACTACAAGAATCATCGGAAAGTGTCAGGCCGGAGGAGCGAGCGTCATGGTCCGGGAAATATTTTCTTGGGACAGGGGTGGCCTCGTCATTCTGAGAAAGTACAGTGGATCAATCCTTGGGGACCACGCTCACCCCTCCATGCAGTTTGTTTTTCTCCAGCATGATGGCATCTATCTGCAGGACGATGTAACGTATCACACACCTCGCTGTGTATGTGCGTGATTCGAAGAACACCAGGACGTGTTTACCGTACTCACCTGATCACCAAAGGCCCCAATTTAAACCCGATATTGAGTTTGAGGGACCACCTCGATCTGGCTGTTCTCGCCATGGATTGTCAGCTATGAAATCTGGCGCATATAATCACGGCACTGGAGCTGGCACGGCACCTCTTCGCTGTCGGTACCTTCCAGAAGCTCATTCACTCTCTTTCTGCACGTGTGCGCTGCAAACATTTGACAGTTGGACAAATTAATGTGACTAGGCAGCGTATCTTCAGACGGTGAAGGAACACCGTTGGCCATATTTATAACGACTGAGACCATCATCACATGGACATTGTTGTGTCGATAGCTACGATGCCACGGCGTAGGTGCAAGTTGGCACTACGACAGACACCGATGACTGCGCCCTCTAGCCGGAGCTGCGGAGGTCTACGAGCTCCGCTCCAGATTCTCACTATTTCATCAAGAGCAGACGTCCTGGAAACATCGCTTCAACCACAGAGGGTGTTTGCTTGTTATTGAGACTAAGTACTACTTGCGACGAGTCTAAGGCTTTGCTCATCATTGCAAAGTTATGTAACCATTCATTAACTTGATTTTGCCTATAGTAAACATCTATAATTCACACTGCATTACCGAGAGATTTTCACCTTTTCCTGCTCCTACTCGCTTTCGTCATTCGGCCAACCTTACAGTTTTCAGGAGCAGACCCACTCGCCGCCTTCCGGGTGGAATACAAAAGGCATCAAGTTGCGTCAGACTAACAAAGAGACCGTAGTTCCCTCATGTTGTATAACCTATTTTCTGACGAAATTACAAAAGAAAATGGTTCAAATGGCTCTGAGCACTATGGGACTCAACTGCTGTGGTCATCAGTCCCCTAGAACTTAGAACTAATTAAACCTAACTAACCTAAGGACATCACACACATCCATGCCCGAGGCAGGATTCGAACCTGCGACCGTAGCAGCAGCGCGGCTCCGGACTGGAGCGCCTAGAACCGCACGACCAGCGCGGCCGGCTTAAATTACAAAAGAAAATGAAAAATATTAACAGTATAAACATAGGAAATTCTCGATAAAGAAATTAAATACTTAACCTATATCATGAGTTATCAGTTATTACAAAGTGTAAAGAAGAGAAGAAAACATCACAGAAAAATTACAAGAGATTGTGGTATGGGTACGCATCCACTTGCTTGGAAAATCTGCACCAAAGGAGCAGCAAAGTTCCACTAAAGATGGAATATGGGACGATTTGACAAGTATTCCCCTCCAGATAACTCGTAGAAATAATACTGACATCAAGTTTGAATAACAGAGCAAACTTAAAAAATAAAATCAAACTTTATGAGGGCTCCAAAACCATATGGAACCGATATAAAAAGAAAAATATTATTGCACAATGGAAAATTTTGACGTTACGAGATGGCTCATTTACTGGAAGCACTGAATACATCAGAGACGACAGCTTTTGGAAGGAACTCTGAAGTTCCAGAAACTGAAAAACAGGATCCCAAATCTTATAGAAAAGTGTATGATCCCACATACGAAAACCAATTTTGGTTGTAAAGCAAAAGGAGTAAGTTCACAAACATCGTGAGTAAGGAATTTTTGGCAACATTTATAGAATGAACAAAAGACTGCTCAGCATTATTAATTCAAAGACTATCAAAATCAGCTGCTAAAAGGAAATTACGAAAGATTTAAATCATAGAGTAAATCTTAACAACTCGTTACGCTTTTCGAATATTAGTAACGAATGACAGGTTCATGGAGAAACTTAAGAAAGAACAATTGTGAGCGTGGGGTCGATCTGTTATTCTGTTATTCTCCGCAACGGATTAATCTGAGATATACCCTTTATCCTGTGGCTCCTGCAAGATGCAATTTCCACCTCCACACTACTACAGAAGTCAGACAGACGCTCCTAACGTTCTAAAGAGAAATGCCTGATAAGCTTTCAGCAATGCCGGCCGCGGTGGTCTAGCGGTTCTGGCGCTGCAGTCCGGAACCGCGGGACTGCTACGGTCGCAGGTTCGAATCCTGCCTCGGGCATGGGTGTGTGTGATGTCCTTAGGTTAGTTAGGTTTAAGTAGTTCTAAGTTCTAGGGGACTTATGACCTAAGATGTTGAGTCCCATAGTGCTCAGAGCCATTTGAACCATTTGAGCCTTTCAGCAATAAATATCTTCTGGAGTCGTCCGCTGTAAGGAAATGACACAAAAATTCACAAAATTTCTTACATAACTAGTGGGATACTTGGGTACTGGAGTAGTGCTAGTTAGTGTAAGAAAAACATGGAACTAACGAAATGTATTATTTATTTTGCAAAAATTCTGAGAAATCACAACGGCACTTTTAGTTATGAATGGAACAAGTTATATTCTGGTTCTTTTCGGAATGTGACGTTACCTCTCAAGGACAGGATTCGCTAATGAAATTTCTAAACAAAGTTTAAGATTGTTATTGACTTGGCAGAATGGCCGAGAGGCGCGCCTACTCAACTTGAATAATTAGAATGTTGCTAGGTACAGTCGAGGCAGTCGCATGTGAAATGCAGTGAAGTGTACTGTTGTGGAGGAACTATGGGGCTCACAATAGCTGTAGCGCACAATACCGTAAGCAGCGATCACTGCTGTCTGCGCCGCTCGCTGCTGACAAATAAGATAACTCTCGTTCTATCTGGATTGACTTTCGCCAATCAAACTCTACCTACGCCTTGAGAAAGTCAACGATTCATATTTGCCCTTAGTCTAACTATTGGCGTGGTACACCGGTCAGATAAACAGTCACTGCGATGCCACCCAAAATTCGCTCGCAGGCGTTTAACTATTACTCTGTCCATTTACACTGCACAATAAGTGTGTTGGCCAACACAGTGAACAATGCTTAATTGCAAGGACTCAATATAGAGTCGCACTTCGATTCGCTCTCGACAGAGGTGCTCTCCCAGTGAAGTACTGAGGAGCGACTTGTTCCTCGCTCCAAGAGCGACAACGGAACAGCGCCTCTCCACGCCAGACATGAAGGGGTATATCATTCGGTCTCTTCCATTACTCCTTCAGCTCAAGGCGTCAGAAATATCGTCTGCCAATCAGCATTGCTCTTCTAAAACGGGAGAATGACGTTTCGTTTAAGGCGAAATCCGGAAATCTGTAGTATCGGCGTTTGGCGTTCGCTCTCTCCCTGTGAAACTCTCTGAAACTGCGTGCTACGTGTAAAGAATGCGTAGGTTGGACGCCAGACTCGAGTATTTCAACCCCGGTGCGCACTTGTTGTTTGCATATCGTTTACATGAATTCATACAACATTGACTTTATCTTATCGAGTTCGGGTTCGAATGAAACGTCTTGATGTGCGGAATATGATTGTGAGGGCGGAATATGTAAGCAATGAAGGTCAGGAGACCATGACGTCTTACATACCTCCCTCCTTCTGACAATATTTTTGTCTGGGGTTTGTCAAGGCCGAGGAAAACATTGACAAAGTCAGGCAAAAATTGTCCTTTTAGATTTTCCAATAAACTTTTCTCAGCCATTCTTAACAATTTTTTTCTAATGATTTATTTATAGCTGTTGTTTCTATTTTTTAATTCTACAATTTATGTTTTGTTGTTAGGCAAATATAGACTTTACAAAGGTTGTTATTCTTTGTCATTGCCAGTACGTGTCACTGTTTTCCTTTTTCATTTCCAAAAATTGTTTTTACAATATTAATTTTTCTAAACTCGTTAATGTACAGTGTGTCATGTTTTAGTGTGATTATAGCTTTTCTTTAGTTAAGCTTCGCGTAAATGTTCGGAAAAGCTCTGTTGTGTTTCTTTGTTTTATTTATCTAGGCATTATCTTTTTCTTTATGTGTCACTTTTTTTTGTAAGAATGAATGAGTGTGTCCTCTTAATTCTATTCTCGGTATTAATATTATTACCCCAAAAAGGTGTTTTTGAATGCTACTTAAAGAAGAAAATTCCTGCATGATTCCTATTCTAATTTTACATATAAAAGAAATAAATAGACTTTCCATGAGTTTGTGAGATTATATAACTATACTAACTAAGTTTCTCTACAAAAGGTTTAAGGTATCTATAAATTGTGAACTTTACATACAGAATAAAAATAATTACTTTTACAAGAAAGGAAAAAGGTACTTTTACAAATATATCATTTTATTAACTCTACATTTGTGTTTTATGACTTTTTTTTCCTTTTTTGCTGCGTCCGTTGCTGTGTTCGATGATCCCCACTGAAATACTGGAAGGCGTTGACTCATTTGTATGGGTGTCACAAATCATGAGAGAAGTACTCTAGCATGCGATGCCAGGTCTTACTTGTTGACATTGTCATCATGGAGTGGTACTTTTAACCGATGATGATGACTGTGGTTTACTGCATAAACAGTGATGTCTTGGTACTCCTTTGCTGTCACACCTGGGACGGTATGGCAGTTCGATGATTGTAGTTGACTACCGACGATCGTTACGCAGTATTGTGCTGTGACGTCTTGGTACCTCACACCTGGTTCGGTATGGCAATTTGATGATGTGGTAGGAAGAATACTGTTCAGCTGAATCTATTTCTAGATAATGTTGGTTGGTGCTACTTAATATTCCGTTTGCCGTTTGCTTGTATTTGTTTGACGATTCAAGGTTTATTTTTGGAGAGGTGGTTGTAGTAGTTGCTATGCCTCAAACTTCATGGAAAGACGTTTGTAGCAATTTGCTTTGTAGGATAGGAAAGAAAGGTATCTTGCTGTCTTCTGCCCTTTTTCATCTTGCATCTTCTGTTCTTTTCTTTCTTGCATTCTTCTGTTCTTCTTGGGCTAGGAATATGTGAATTTTAGTTTAGGAGTGATATAGGATTTGCAGGATCTGACTGCCTCTCCAACTGTTACTTGATGAGTTTGTAGATCTTAGTAATTTTTTGTACCTTCATTGTCGTCTCGTCATATTATGATTCTCCCCACGCTCTTCTGTTGCGTAGCACTGTCGTGACATATGAATGTCCGTGCTGCGCGTTGTCCTCCTGAAGTCCAACCTGGTTGCAACCTGCATTTCCAGTGTGGCGTTGGTCTTCATGTTGTTATTGCCCTAAGTGCTTTCTCAACATGTCTGTACTCTCTCTCTGTCGTTATCTCGAAGAATCTGGTGTTAAGGGAACTGGTGATTGGTGTTGGTGGCGATTTCCCTCTGATGCGTAGAAATATTTGATTTCCCTCTGATGCGTAGAAATATTTACAATTTTTGTTTTACATATATTTGTTTGACTTGAATATGTAAGCAATGAAGGTCAGGAGACCACGACGTCTTACACAATGGAAGAAAAATATGCCAATAAACACAGAAAGCTGCAACTATCTGCTCCATATCCTTCTCTGGTAATTCGTTCACAAACATCAGTTTAGATCCTTTCATTTTCAAATCGTTTTTATGTGAGAATGCACTCTTTGCCGCGGTATTTGAATTTCAGTTGCTCTTTTATGAATGTATTTCAGTAGAAACTGCCTAATGGACCAGGTGACAGCGACACACGTCTCCTCTGGCGTTTTCTTGCGTCCACTATGTGGCTTGACTTTGACACAGCCTGAAGCAATAGTACGTTTCTTCCAGCCAAGCAGGTTTGCTTTACGAGGCAGGCTCCTTCCCAAAACGATGTCCAAAAGCATTCACTATCTCTGTCATTGCTACACCTGTCTCTAAGAAGCTGGAGCACCCAACCACATATCAATGATCGTTACTCAACAGTGTAAGGGTCCGCTCGCATCAGCAATGGCTTCACATCAGAAACAATGCAGTACTGATGGTAGACAATAAAATACTGACAACAAAGCTTTTTGTTGACTAGAGAGTAAGTACATCGATAAATCATTTATTCATTTACGAATTCTGCAAATCGAAGAGGGTTACGACGACTTCTAGAACATCCTGACTGATTGCAAGGTGTCTTGAATGAATCAAGCAAGTTGTTAAGTTTATCTGTTATGGGTGTTTTAGAATTAGGAATTAGGTGCAACTAGTCACTTCCGAAACATTTTTTTATACCCAAAAACTAGTTTTCGAGCCTTTCAAGTCTCACTCTTTTGATGGGGCACATGGACATTAAATCTTTTTTGTGTAGAGTGCTGTTAGGTGCTGGCTCTGTGACAACATGGGCAGCATTGTAGTTAATTCCCACCTGGGAGCTTCTGTTTTAACTGCCTGATGGCCTCACGTCATTCACTTGTCATTATAAATATGAATATAGTGTCCAATATCAGCTGTACATCTGTCATGTTTCCAATATCAGCTGTACATCTGTCGTGTTTTGTAGGCATCAGTAGGTATGCAGTGAGAATTCTGCGACAACAAAGGATGTCGGCCCCTCCCCCTATATTGTTTTGCCAAATAATTTTTCATGTTCTCCGCTGTATTGTTCTGGAACAAAGGCCTATAGTTCTCTGAACTCTCTATTGGTGCCTCAAGTGGTTTTAAATATCCTCCTCCCTACCCATCCAAGAAGGTAACCCGTCTGACATAAGCCAATTGCCTTACGTATAAGATCGTGGGAAATTATAAATTTGTGCGAAATTAAGAATATCCCACTCTGATGATGTCAGTGTGGAAGTGGGGCTTTTATCTAGGTATAAATTCGTGGGAAATTAAAAAATCAAAGACGCAGCATTGCCTTGCTGGTGGAAGTAGGTCACTTGTACCAAGTATAAAATTCAAGATGGCTGACCCAGAATACTGGTGCAACTGTATGAAGTCAAAATTCATTATGCCTGACCTAGAATAAGAGTGCAGACTGCACTGTTGCCAGATATTCTGGGTCTTCCCACTGAGACTATGGATGTTCTTTTCCTATTCAGAACCAAGCCTGTGGTTCTGGAACAAAGGAAAAGATCTCCCCAAACATCTTGTACAGGTTGCAGATCCAGGCCTCTGTGTCAGATAAAGGATGCGAGTCTGAGCTTGAAGATGGTTTTCACTCTGCAGGCAGTAACCATTTCAGTGACCAGAGAAATTACTTAACATGTTAACCCCCAAGCTATTATTCACTCAAAGATATATGGTTATTTTAGCAGTATCATCCCTTATAGAATTCCTGATGTTACATCCATATTATTTCTCCATCTCCAACTCTTCTAAGTGAAATCGGGAGCCCACTTTTCCCCTGAGTCCACTTGTGCTATGCTATCACTATAAATATGAATTTAGTATCCAATATCAGCTGTACATCTGTCACGTTTCCAACATCAGCTGTACATCTGTTATGTTTTGTATGCATGAGTAGGTACGCACTGAGAGTTCTGTGACAACGAAGGATGTTGGCCCCTCCCCCTATATTGTTCTGCCAAGTAATTTTTTATGTTCCCCCCTCACCCCTGAAGTCACGCTTCAAACAACAGTCACCCTAACTTCTTATCTGACTCGTCTTATTTAAGTCAACTTGCGCCATGTTTAAAATACTGCCACCAATCCTGGGAGGGAAAATAAAAAAAAAAAATTATTATCTTATATTTCAAGTGGTGAGAAATTCACATACCCCAAGTTTAATAAGATGGTAAGTTCTCTGGTTGTCAGAAGTAGATCACTTATCCCAACCTTCCACCTGTATAGTTCGCTGGCAGAGTCTGTACAGTTGCCAAATACTTATCACAGTCGTATTTCGTGTGACAAGAATAGAAAAGAGATGCTCTTGTATCATTATTTAAATAAATACCACGTCGGAGGGACGGTCTTGTCTGTGCTGAACAGTGCCATGGTTCCCGCACCATAGGAAGGATGTTCCACACCGCTGTCGCAAAGTGCCACCACTAAAGCTCCACCAACCCCCAAACAGTACCTAACTGCCGCACTGACCACACAGTGCGCCACTATAGAGAGACTACTTCTACCTGCCATTACGAAAAGCCAGCACCACGTATGCCTGACCTCTTCCGCTACTGACGCGACCACAACCCATTCACCATGCTCTCGTCTCTGCTCATATTCACCCGGAACAGTACCGTCACTCTGTCTTTCTCCGTAGTTTCTGGATATGCAACACCATACAAAAGCATCCTTTGACCTCTTATTCCATTTACGAGTGGAAAATGAACGTTGTTTCATGAAACATTAATGTTAAGGTTCGCCGAACGTATAAGTGCGATGGTTATTTAACACAATCCAACATTGCGTAGATCTATATTTAAATGTAAAATCAACAGGTCCATTGGAGATGCCCTTAAAGGCAAGCTTGTAACTACCTTGAAGTGCAAACTTAATTTCAATGTGAAGACCAACACGCTATTTACTAGTAATTCTCCAACCCAATCACAAATCTAGTTTGTTGCTTAGTATTCTTTACATTTGAAGAAAGCACAGAACTACACTACTGGCCATTAAAAGTGCTACACCAGGGAGATGACTTCTTACAGACGCGAAATTTAACCAACAGCAAGAAGATGCTGTAATATGCAAATGATTAGCTTTTCAGAGCATTCACACAAGGTTGGCGCCGGTGGCGACACCTACAACGTGCTGACATGAGGAAACTTTCCAACCGATTTCTCATACATAAACAGCAGTTGACCGGCGTTGCCTGGTGAAACGTTATGATGCCTCGTGTAAGGAGGAGAAATACGTACCATCATGTTTCCGACTTTGATAAAGGACGGATTGTAGCCTATCGCGATTGCCGTTTACCGTATCGCGACATTGCTGCTGGCGTTGGTCGAGATCCAATGACTGTTAGCAGAATATGGAATCGGGGGGTTCAGGAGGGAAATACGGAACGCCGTGCTGGATCCCAACAACCTTGTGTCACTAGCAGTCGAGACGACAGGCATCTTATCCGCATGGCTGTAACGGATCGTGCAGCCACGTCTCGATCCCTGAGTCAACAGATGCGGTCGTTTGCAAGACAACAACCGTCTGCACGAACAGTTCCACAACGTTTGCAGCAGCACGGACTATCAGCTCGGAGACCATGGCTGCAGTTACCCTTGACGCTGCATCACAGACAGGAGCGCCTGTGATGGTGTACTCAACGACGAACCTGGGTGCAAGAATGGCTAAATGTCATTTTTTCGGATGAATCTAGGTTCTGTTACAGCATCATGATGGTCGCATCCGTGTTTGGCGACATCGCGGTGAACGCACAATGGAAGCGAGTATTCGTCATCGCCATACTGGCGTATCACCCGGCGTGATGGTATTGGGTGCCATTGGTTACACGTCTCGGTCACCTCTTGTTCGCATTACGGCATTTTGAACAGTGAACGTTAAATTTCAGATGTGTTACGACCCGTGGCTCTACCCTTCATTCGATCCCTGCAAAACCCTACATTTCAGCCGGATAATGCCCGACCGCATGTTGCAGGTCCTGTACGGGCCTTTTTGGATACAGAAAATGTTCGACTGCTGCCCTGGCCAGCATTTTCTACAGATCTCTCACCAATTGAAAACGTCTTGTCAATGGTGGTCGAGCAACTGGCTCGTCACAATACGCCAGTCACTACTTTTGATGAACTGTGGTATCGTGTTGAAGCTGCATGGGCAGCTGTACCTGTACACGCCATCCAAGCTCTATTTGACTCAATGCCAGGACGTATCAAGGCCGTTATTACGGCCAGAGGTGGTTGTTCTAGGTACTGATTTCTCAGGATCTATGCACCCAGATTGCGTGAAAATGTAATCACATGTCAGTTCTAGTATAATATATTTATCCAATGAATATCCGTTTTTCATCTGAATTTCTTCTTGGTGTAGCAATTTTAATGACCAGTAGTGTATATTGAACACACTGTCAACATAATACATATGTAACGAATGCCATCCAGTGTCGTGAATGAAAACAGTTAGTTTCCCCACCATTAAGAATATCATGCTGTTTGCTAGGAACTCGTCGATTCAATTCCGCGTGACATATCGTATTTTGTTCGTGTGGTGACACCTTGGGACTATATAGAACACCGGCCAGAAGGCAAGGGTATGAATTTCTACCGTGTTATTAACTTGTGACATTCCAACACAGTAATCCAAGTACACAAAGCACGTTATTTCAAAACAACATTCCCCTATACAATTATCCTCCAGGTAAGTGAAAGCAGGGGACATACATCAAGTAAATCATTGAATTTGCAATTTAATTTTATTGTGAAGTCAACAAATAATGTATCGAAATCAATAATTTCCACCTAAAGCTGTGTCAAATCCTTCATCAGGTGCAGTCTTCTGCTTTTAAAACGAATTTTTCACGGACAGCATTGAATTTCGAGCTGAAAACAGCGAATATAGTACCAAGATTAATTAAATTAGTACCCACTGTTAAGGACTACGTGGTATTCGCTAAGAACACTTCAATCCAATCTTAAATTCGAATATTCCATATTTTTTTCACGTGGTGACATTGAAAGGTCTCTGTTGGATTCCTTTCATCTTTGATTTCTTAAATCTGTTGTCATTTACGGCATACATTCCACTTATAAATTTACTGTGGCGTTTCTGACTATCTGGGAGGAGACTGAGTAGTGGAACGTGTTACTTTTACACATAAACAAGAACGATCTGTCACACTACTACACTTTAAAACACAGTTTATATGTAATTCATGTCACACAGTCTCATACGGAACCTACATCCGCTTTCTTTTATATACTGTCTATGATAAGATACTGTCATCCCCCTTCCCTTGTGTGTGAGAGAATGAATGAGCAAATGTATTTCTAGTTGCATGCTTGAGGGTAGCAGACAAGCCTGTCTGCTAGAGAACACTAGGACCAACGTCGGAACAGGTAGCTACGCTTTCTAAACGCAAAGAGGTTTCTATAGTATGGTTCTGTCCGTCGCTTGTCATGTTAGTATAGGAAGCTGCCCCTCTGGCCACTTCCGTTTGTATTTGTGAGCCAACCTCAGAAAGGGGCCAGGTCAGTCTGTCCGTGGCGAGCGTCTGAAGTGGTAAGATCTCCGGCTAAGCGCGTGTCTGCTAAGTCCGTAGGATAATGGATTTCTTAAGTTCAGCCTAACTGAAAATTTAATCACCTTTATTTCAGGTTTAGCTCTAAAATATGTAATGTTATCTTAAATTGCAGCGCAGTGTAATTCTCGTGTGAAGTTCAGAATATATTCCGGTAGTTGCTTTGTCACTACTTTGTGAGTAAAGTGGAACCACGTGTTGATTAGTAACTCTAACTAAGTTCATCAATCTTAAATGCGAATGTGCGTGAGATTATAAGGTCTCGTCTTGACAATATTTTTCAATATAGCAACTTTTCTTTATGTTCAACCCACGTGGTGTGTACTTTGTGAAACCAGTACCACGTGCTTATACAATTGTTTGACCCATCAGGTTAATAGTAAGACGATAGTAACCAGTTCAAGGTTTTTCTTTAGAAATTGCTTTTCGATCTAATTTATTTTAATTATCAAAATTATTGTGGAGTTACACTCTTTCTGTAAACCAAGTTGACCACGTGAAGCATGTGGTGTAATCATCAAAGTAGCCCTCAGCTATTCTTTTCGGGAAGATTTTACAAAGAGTTAATATGAATTTAGTATACCAGTGTGTGGTAATTACATGACGGACAGGATTGTGCTACGAACGTAACTTCTTTGGGTGAAAATTGAATCGGTTGGTAGTGGTTAATTTTCTCTTGCATATGTTTCAACGTTCTTTGTGTGTTGTTTTATGAATGCAGTGTTGTATGCAGCCTCCCAATCTTGGCTCCATATTTGATGTGTTCCGTAAGATTACAATCTCACATTTTCACAATCCTAAATAAGGCACCAGTTTAGTTAGGAATCAAGTTTAAAATGCTGAAATTTCAATGATCAATGTTAAAAGAAATTTCCAAATATAAACTGATTTATTTCTTTTTATTGAAATTATCTTTTATATATATGTCACCGGTTGTCGTATGACTATTAAAAGATTATAATTAATGTTAGTCTGGTTGGGAATTTGGTAAGCTAGACTGGATACCTGGTGAAACAGTTGCTCAGTAATGCAAGGTTAACTTCCCCAGACAGCTCACAGCTTTCAACCCGCTTTTATTGGCTATCTGCACCGCTTTCATAGCAAAATAAAGCAACAACATTACAACATCTCGGAACTTGATTCACCTCCAACGGAAGCGGGCCACACATACTTTATGGTCCAACAAATACTTTCCAGCATCATCGAAGAGCGTTTTGTAATATGTCCACCATAGATTGAGTCTCTCTACAGCGATCCATATCGTTGCGCAAGTTCCGGCATTTAGTTGATTTTAAGTTAACTAACAGAGTAAACATAATGCACGAAAGCACATAAGGATTCCCCCATTGCTTCATTTGTGAGTAGAAAAGGGACTGGAAGGAACAAAGGTGATATAAGATACACATCAGAATGTGTTGCGTTGTGTAAAGGTTTGCAGAGTGTACATAGTAGCTTTTATAAGGTTTATAGTTTATGAGAAGCATCGTAAAATGTTTAGCTTGGATTAATTCGATAATTAAACTCCAGTCATCCCTCCTATAAACAGAAAGCGATCTACTGTTCAACATATATTAAGCTATTCCACACAAAAATTATGCCATGGGATGGGGTGGTATTTGCGAGTGAACGACTGCCCTCGCACAGACCTCTTGTATGGTTCAACCCTGTACATTCTTTAATATTTGAGCAGTTGCATTACACATACATCTTAACTCTTCTGATGACGACGCGCTAAGTCCAACAACCGATGAAAATGTGTAACTGCTAAGTTTTTCTACGAAATTAAAGCATTTCAACGATTACATTTCATCTCACATAAAATGTGCAAAGTCTAATCAACATATCTGCTACTTGGACTGTAAAGTCCCTTTCTACATGTAGTCTTATGCTTTTACTGCTATTATGCTGTGAATTCCTGAAGTTTTTCGGTTCTAATAGTTGACTAAGTAAAGCTGTACAACGTTTATATATAGAGAGAGCTGTTTTATCACAATTGGTGACGTGCAATCGAGCATTTTGCTACAGCTTTAGTGTACCATAGTCTAATTTTTCACAACAACTGTTAAGTCGTCTCTCTCTCTCTCTCTCTCTCTCTCTCTCTCTCTCTCTCTCATTCCGTCTCTCTCACTGACACTGCAACAGCTGAACTATCAGGTTTCGTCTCATGTAAAAATGTGCTAAGTCTCTTCGCAATAGCATTAATTGGACTACAAAGCTGTGGCCCCTCACATAAAGTTCTTTTGTAGAAGGTGTATAACTATCTTGTGCATGGACAAATATACACTTAAACTTGCGCTACAGTTATTCTACATGCTCCTGCTCGTCAGTAAATGTCGATGTGTCCACACTTCAGCAACTGACCTGCTAGCCAGAGCAAACTAAGCATTATTGGCATTCGTGCTAACGCGGATTCTGGTCAATGTTTTTGCCCATATAACGACTGTATTAAAGGCACTGACAGCCAAAGTATTATTTCTGAGTTAGTGTATATGATATCTTTGAGTGAAGGACTTTATAACCCACAGCAGCTATACGGCCCAAGCTGGATGGTAACGAAATTAAGGTGATACTCAGTATTTATATTTACAGTGGTAACTGATTCACATGTGGCCAACAGGCAATAAAGATGGAAACTGCCAGTTAGATAGTAATTAATGTGCCGCCCACGGCAGTAACGCCAGTTCCGAGCACCACAATACCGAAATGAGACCGTAATGTCCACACGCCCCATTTGAATTTCAGCCTGCAAAGGCCGAAAAGCTATTTTACGGGGACAAACAAATGTTTCAAAACGTTTCCTCTTTTTACATCACTGCATATTCACCGGTTCTAGAACATCCATAATGGACGTACTTAGCAACTTGCTTTATTCGTACACGATATCTTGCAGTTAGTACTGAGTGCCTCAGTAGCAGTTGTTCCCTCTTCAGTTTGTATAAGTGAGAAAATAAATAGTTGTTTTATTGCTATAACTTACCTACTGTCAAGGTGAGGAAAAGAATTGCTGTCAGTATTATATTGTTTACTTTCATTACTGTTTTATTTCAGTTGTGGAATCATTGGTGATGTGACCAGACACAGTTACGGTGTTGAATGGGGGCTGTGTGTTACGAGGATTGATCGGAAAGGAAGATCAGATAGATCGCGACATGGAAACCAGTGTGAAAACCAAAAATGTTTTATTTACAACTAGAGCTTCCAGCTATTTCCCTACATAGTTGCCGTTACGACTTAGACATTTGTCGCAGCGTTGCACAACTTTCCAGTACCCTCATCACAGAAGGCTGCCGCTTGTGCTTCCCACCAATTCTCTACGCTGATCTGCAGCTTGTTGTCTGTGCCAAAACGTTGTCTTCATAGCCCGCAGTTCATGTGATCCGAGATGAAACTCAGGGCTATACACTTATGCGCTGCATTGTGGGTGATCACTTTCCGTGAAAAACGCGGCCGCGAACTGTCATGACGAAGGAAACGCATGACAGATATGTTATGCGGACTGCCTGACATCAGGCGAAATCCCTCACCAGACCCTCACATTTGGCGGGAGACACTATCTTCTAGGCATCCATACGTGCTCACTGTGCGCGCAGAAGTGAATAGAGGGAATTGACGCGATCGACGGGCATACTAGAGACACTGTCCAAGCTTAAGAGGATCTACACTTTGGTTTTCATTTCGCGCCCGACCGGACCGTACTTTCCGAAGAGCCCTCGTATATGTTTGTTGAAGGTGAGGCGTTGATGGACGTATCGCTGTTGACGGCACGTGGACAAACAGGCCGGCGGCGCCCGCTCGTCTGCGTTCGGCCCGGGCCGGCCGCACACGTCGCTCGTATTGGTTTTTGGAGGCAAGGAGGGCAGAAGGCACGCAGAGCGAGGCGGCGGCCGCAAGAATGCCGACGTGGGCGCCCTGTTAGGCCGGCCTCGCTAACCAAGTTCAACGCTCTCCGCGCTCCGCGTCTGCTCCGGCGCGCCTCACAGCGGCGAGACGACCCGTCGCCTTCCCTTCCTGCCTCCTCTGCATTCCACGCGGCCACTGACAGCGGGGGGACGTGCGCACACGTGAAAGTGAAATTCATCGTCATCGTCAACAACATTGCCACGACAGCTCTGTTCTAGCGTTGGCCTTCTGTGGAACAGTATTCAACGTTTCGTGGTTAGCCTGGTTAGTGCCGAGTACCTCCAGTTCCAAATTCCAACGTCAACTCCCCCCCCCCCCCCCTCCCCGGTTTCTTTAGCTATCTTCTGTCATTAGTTCTCAGTTCCCTTTAGATTTTTAATCTTACAATGGTAGACCACGACGTAGACTTTGTACTCTTTTAATAGTCCCTTAGGACAACATAAGATGGAAGTAGTAAGACGTACTACTTAAAAGATTTCAAGAAAATCGCAAGAGAAATGTTACGTGTCAATGATATACAGATCCGTTACTACCAGTAGCACCAGCTGGCAGTGATCGTGTTTTTTCTTTTTTTTTTCCAGCACTACACATATTATTTCGTTCGTATTGCATTCGAAACGTAATATGGCGAAAGACACGTGTATCTGCATGACCTTTTGTTGAATTTCTAGTGTTATTTGGTTGGTTGCTAATTTTTATTTCCGCATCAAATGTTATATTTATAGTTATCGACAAGTAAACGACCAAACGCATGAAGTTTTCCTGAAAATGTATGCCCGTCGTGATTTCCGAAATCCCTTACATCCACACGTGGGTAAGATACTGACAACAGTTTTGTGTCGGGACGTCTCGATCTGCAGACACAGGTTTCAAGAACGGGGGACAGGTTTGGAAACACCAAGTCAGACGTAGGTAGTTGAAAGTATAAACAATTACCTTAATCAACAACACAATGAGTTAGAATACGCTAGAATAAGAGGGTAACGTACGATTAATCATAGCACATTCTTTCAAAATTACGAATGGCAAGATGATATTTTTCACACATACACGGAAAACACAAATTCAAGCGGCATTTACTACATCGAATTACTGCACTTTTCCCGCATACGTAAGAAATCTTTAGAGTTTTTAAGGAAACACAAAGCTTGTAGATATTTCAAAAAGTCTCTTTATCTCAAGACAATTTGGATTCAGCCATTTGTAACGCATCATTTCCGCCAATATCGGTGCCGAATTTGGTAATGTACGACTGAATGCATTTTAGTAGCATCTTCACGATAAGCTATTTCTCGTTCGCTGTCAATCAAATATGAACAAGTTGGAAGGCGCCTGAAAAAGTTTTCAACCTGTCTATAAAAATAAAGGTCACATAATGTTTGTTGCAATAATGAAAATCAGTAAACAGCGAAATAACACTGAAAACTCTATAAAAGTTTGTGCAATTATATGTCTTTTCGTCATTCAGATGTAATATGTACGAAATAATGTGGCTAGTGTTGAAAAATTTAAATTAAAAAAAGTGAACTGGACTCGATCCAGCGACCCTCCAATCACGGACATTGATGGCTAATAGCATGATCGTCGCCAACTCGTGCTCGGGTTCACAATGCACCGCGTACATCGTTGACGCGTAAAACTTCTCTTGCAATTTTCTCGAAATCTCCTAAGTAGCACGCCTTTCTGCTTGTACATTATGGTGTCCTAATGGACTGCAAAACGTATACAAAGTTTGAAGTAAGTCCGTCATCCGAACGTGGTGGCCTCGGGTTGTTAGTTTAATAACAGGCGATCAAAATCTTTCCGTTCGAAGGCCTTACAGTCCAGAACCGGTATCTCAATCAGGCAAAACAGCAGTGAGCGTTGAGTCAATCACACCACCGACGCACTAATATGAAGATTTTTTGTGAGACACCAAGTCTTGCTGTGTGGAAAAGTCCGTAACTGTGTGCTCTACATGCTCGTCCGACAGGCATAGTCGATCCTTCACGGACTCCTTGAAGAGACCGAAGGCGTGATAGACGCATGGGTAGAGATCAAGACTATAGGGCGGGTGCTCGAGTGTCTCCCACTTGAGGTAGCCTAAGTTCTGGGTTACGACATTTGCGATGTGAAGATGCAGCACAAAACTTGGTGCACCATTCCACAGCTGTGATTTTCGACAGACTGCTGCCCAATACAGCTTTTCCATTTTCCGATGGATGGGTACCATTGTTTATCCCTCGGCAGCCTAGAAACAATAACAGCACGTTGGTCCTGTTTGGACATTTGCATTAATAAGGTCGTCATAGTTCACGTTCCCGCTTTTACGGCACGCACGTAGGAAAGACACAAATGCGAACACTAATCCCTCGCCCACATGTCACTCCAGGCCGCATTTACGATGAGGCTCAAACGAGAACTGATGATGTCTCATTCATTTTATAAGGTGATTCTTATTAACGTTTAAAAACCACTGGAGCGACGTTCATGACGCTGAGACAATTAACTTAAGAATCAGGGGTTGTAAATGTCGGAAATATCAGAAAAATGGATGAGAAATATTCAACATGTTACGTCAGCAAATGACGTATCTCGCTGCACGTGCAGTGATTGGTTGTGTCCTAAAGGGATGATTGAGCGATGCAATACTTGCATTCGAGTAAACTGAGCAAATTTCGAACACCTTTTGTAAATGTGGTCTGTTGTAGACGTAGAAGTTACAAAATTACTGACCTAGCTGTAAGCAAGTACGAGCTGTTCTTACTTTGTGTTTCGTTCCTGTTCTGTTTCTGTTTACAAACATTATTTATTAAAATAAACGTACCCGTTTACTGGCAACGACGCAGTTCGGAAGCTTATGCTTATTCAGTTGTGACGCAATAAGCTGTTTTACTGTACTTTTCATTAAATCGCCGGAGACCGTGAGATCGGTAAATAAAATAATAAATCTTACGAGGTGCCGGGTTGGAGAAGAGTTTGTACCTCTTTAATTCTGGCGAATTTTACACGAGAACTGGACATGCTCTCGACGCCTCCCTTTCCTACCACCTAATTGATTATGTGCGCAACGGCAACGAAAGGAATTGATGGTGGTCCCTGCTAGTTGGTAAAATAAGGAGTGCACATTCACAATAATTTGATAAAAATCATTACCTACTCAGTGAAGGAAAAGGGAAATTTTATCATAATAAACGACAGGAAATGGGATTCTGCATCTATCTATGAAAAGATATGCATATTGAACATTACAATGCGATTTATTATAAATCAAAACATAAAGGTATTTGATTGTCAATACAAACAGTAGGCTATAGGAAGGGTTATACAGAACTATTATGAGAAAAAGAGTTGGCTCGAGAACAAGGGGCTCCCACTCCCTGTGATGTAATAGATTGAAGATAGTGACTAGAGGTCCTAATGAATCAAATATTACTCCCCCAACTATAATGCAGTTTTGTGATTAGTAGTGAGAGCTCAAATGGCGTCATATGGAGAAACAAGCCAGGTGGACTTGTAGCAAAGCGAGCGCGCGTGCTGCTGAGGGATTCACTATAGAAATGATAGGTCCTACAATGCCGAAGCCGCAAAATGCTGTACCAGTCCTGAAATTTGTAGCACGCCGTCGCTAGGCAGCGTTCTGATAATGTAGGCGTCGACTTTTGCTGCGCTGCAACTCTGTTTCAACACCTAGCCTCGAAGGCTGTCCGGGAATCCTAAGTTCTTCCGAAAAGTGTGACTAAGTCGCAAGATCGTCCGACTCCGACGAAGATCCGATCCTGAATGCACTGCACCCGCACAATGCAAGAGCGAAGCTAACACTGCTCAAGTCCCTACTCCCCTCGAAAACCTCGAATCAGCTTTCAGTGCTGATTCCAAAATTCCCCCACACTGTCTCAGAACATCATTGACGCCAATAGCGACTGTTCCCTCCAATTTCGAGCAGCGCTTTATGACGTCAACTAGCCTCTGTTTAAGTTGACCAATCACGCCTCTGCTGTTCAGCTGAAGGCACTGAACTTGCCGTTTGACTGGCTACAGAAACAACAAGCCTAGACCACCGGCCACCTGGCGCCAAATAGTCGCGCCGAGCTGGGCACGGTCCACAAGTATTCTCAGAATCACGCGGACAGTGCAGTCAGTCGTCGCCAGCAGTCTTCGTTCCAGACGCACCGGAACAGTAAACACATAAACTGTGGCGACACTCAGACGTCTCGCAGGTCGTTTCGCCCTGCATACAACAGGCGAAACTCGGCCAACGGGAATCGTCCCTCCAGCCGCTTAAGCTCACTGATGTACGACCCTCTCAGTAATCGCAGAAGTGCAGCCCCCAACCAGGAACGTCGTGTGCCGTGTCCTCCGGTGCTCGCCTCACACAGGCCACCCAGGGAAGTAACCCAACATGCATCGGAATCAGGTGAAATGTATTTTGAGCTCTCAGTACAAATACTCTCATTACAATAACTTTATTCGTCCTGTTACCACCGTGCAATGACATAAAAAATTAATAAAATTGATGAAAATGAGAGGTGACATGCAAAAGAGGGCATGGAACCTCTCAATCTTACCTCACTACAAACACATAATTGTCTAATGCAGTCAAAAAAGCACTGCTTGCCAGCTGAAAGACTCGAACCCTGAGCTCCAGGCACTATAGTCATGCGCGTGGGTCTGGAGCCACACCAACATGAATACCTGACTTGGGTTCAAATGATCAGGTGCGACAGACGGATAAACTGCTGCGTTGCACATGAAGTGACGTACGTAATCTCTCTGTAACGCCTGAACCAATTTCTACCAAGCTTGACACATTTTTCATCTGGTGACGTCACATATCATATATTGGTCATCCACTTTTTCCCGACATTTACGGCCCCACGTGTCTTACATTAAATTATTTGTCTCAGCGTCATCAGTGTCATCTTTCCAGGTTTTTAAACTTCATTAAGACTCACCGTGTATAAATAATCTCTCCTTAAACCACCGTATCGATTTCAACCAAGCTTCGTATACTCCCGTCCTCCTGTCGGAAAGAGGCATTATGATTGTGAGGACCGCCTACGTCTTATAGGAGAGGGTCGTGTATGTCGTGCCGTACAAACAGAACATACAATAACAAAATATCACATAGAATAGGAAACATCTTAAAAAAGCAAGGGATCCCAGTAACATTCAGAACAAACAATACAGTTCAGAAAAGACTAAGACCAGTCAGAACAACCTCAGACAAACTCAGCAACGCTGGAATATTTCAACTCACTTGCAACTCTTGTCGGGCCCACTACATAGGACAAACAAGCAGAAATTTCCGAACGAAGTACACAGAGCACATGAGAGCTCTAAGAAGTGACAGCACACATTCAACTTTTGCAGAACATCTAATGAACAAAAACCATAACCCCACTAACACCGAAAACGATCTACGCATTCTGAGGAACAGCAACAATCTATACCGACAACTAACAATACAAGAAAATTACCACATACAAAAGGCTATAGTCGAAGGGAAAAATGTAATAAATGAAAAAACAACACTCTGCAACAACACGCTCTTTACCGCTCTGAGAGAACTGACCGAGGACACAGAACAGAAAGCACACACACGCAAAAGAACCACTTCCCCATCACACACAGAGACATAAATAATGAACCGAAGTCGTCGTAATTCGCGCTACAGTTTTTCATAGCCTTTCTCGCCACATGCGATACGCCTCCCGCGACACACGCGAACAGCAAGATGGCGTAATATTCTGGAGCAGAAACAAAGTGCAAAGGTTTTGTTTTTCTGTGTAAAAAGCAGCCACATACCATCCAACGAACGTGAGTACACGAATAGCTAAGCAACAGCTCAATACACACCAAAATAACTGGTTTCCACAACACTACCACAACCCCAAGTATTACTGCTGCCGGCCGAGGTGGCCGAGCGGTTCTAGGCGCTACAGTCTGGAACCGCGCGACCACTGCGGTCGCAAGCTCGAATCCTGCCTCGGGCATGGATGTGTGTGATGAGCTTGGGTTAGTTAGGTTTCAGTAGTTCTAAGTTCTAGGGGACTGATGACCTTAGAAGTTAAGTCCCATAGTGCTCAGAGCCATTTGAACCATTTTATTACTGCTGACATACGAAGTTCACCTTTTAGTACAGAAAATGTGTCACAAACAGCGCCAATAATTGCTTAAAAACATGCTGTAACATACAATAAATAAGGTAGTATAAAGGTATCAGTATAAAACTATATTTCAAAAGACGATTTGTAAAAATGTAATAATGTCTTACTGTGTTTGCACAACCACACCATTTTCTGCATGTTTTAGATTAAAAAACCCCACTGATGATGATGATATTTGTTGCCGAAACTAGTTTGGGATAATAAAGAAATAAACGAATAACAAGGTGTTTTGCATAAAGGCGGACTCAATTCATGATATTACTGTTTTTCTAGTATCGAACCGTTAGTTTTCGGTGTCGCTAGGCTCTTTGTGACCGTCCTGACGACGTTTCAGCTCTAGAGGCGGGAAGGGATATGGAGGGGGGAGGGGGCGAGGGCAGTGACATATCCACATCTCTCTGTAACGGCTGAAACAATTTATACGAAAATTGGCATACTTATCACTTCCCATATGGATAAAAATTAATGCGACAGGAATTATAATTTAGAGGTGAAATTTCTACCAAATTTAGTAAATACGAGGTCTATTCGGAAAGCAAGGAACGATCGGTCGCGAAAGGGAAGCCACTGTGAAAACTAAAAATGCTTTATTTGCAACACTTAGCTACATCTACCAGCTACTTCTCTTCATAGTCGCCGTCCCGAATTAGACATAAGACATAGAGTTGTACCAACTTTCCTTATCCTCGCCATAGAAGACAGTCCCTATGCTTTCCGACAATTTTCTACGCTGTACTGCTGTTGGTGTCGATGCCAAATAGGCAACGGTTCATTTGAGCGGAGATGAACATCAGAGGAGCGAAGTCCGGGTTGTATGGTGGGTGATCGAACACTTTCCATCGAAAACGCTGCAGGAGCATTCTCATTGGCCCTGCACTGCGCGGTTGAAATAGTCATGAAGAAGGAAATGCATGGAATTTACGTTCTGTGAGGTTGCATGAACTAAGGTGAAACCTCTCAGTAGGCACCCGCACTTGGAGGGGGGCCCTATTTTCTAGGCATCTTAACGCGCTCATTGTGCGCTCGAAACTTAGAAGAGCGAATTCACGCTGTCTACAGGCGTACTAGATATACTATCCAACACATATGTGCAAAGCTTCAGCAGATTTTCACTGTGGATTCCATTTCGCAATCTATCTTTCCTACATAACTGATTATTTGTATAAAAATGCAGTGAGAGTAAGATAGCTTTACTACCCCTAGAAGTGGGAGCGAGGATGAGAAGGGGTGCCATACAAAAACGTCCTTTTGGTTTATCTTCCCTGTAATTAATTGAGCCGGAATGCTTTAAAAGTAAGAAGCACAAGCTGTCTCTTATATGAGTTGTTTAATGTGTCAACCAGGTGGGAAGAACGAGCGCTGCAGCAAGCGAGTGATAATTTCAGCGTGTTTCAGGGCAAAGATCATGCCATCCGACAATACACAGTCTGATTATAATTAAAATTCCAGTTTCGAAACACTGTAAATAGAAAGACGTCAAATTTGAACGGAATATTATCGAGGAAGGGGAGAAAATTATAGAAACAAAAGAAAAGTAACAAAAATTTTCCCACTTGATGGCGCTATAACAGTCAAAAGAAAATAGGTTTGGCTACAAACGACAGATGAATTGTCTACATCTACATCTACATCTACTGCTATTCACAGTAAAGTGCCTGGCAGAGGGTTCAATGAACCACCTTCATGCTGTCTCTCTACCGTTCCACTGTCAAACGACACGCGGGAAAAACGAGCACTTAAATTTTTCTGTGCGAGCCCTGATTTCTCTTACTTTATCGTGATGATCATTTCTCCCTATGTAGGTGGGTGCCAACAGAATGTTTGCGCAACCGGAGTATGCTTATAAAATAGCTCCATATTTAGCAATTATATCCAACCACTCGCTCACAGAAAGATCCGCACCTAAAGACTGGAAAATTGCTCAAGTCACACCAATACCCAAAAAGGGAAGTAGGAGTAATCCGCTGAATTACAGGCCTATATCACTAACGTCGATTTGCAGTAGGGTCTTAGAACATATACTGTATTCGAACATTATGCAGTACCTCGAAGAAAACGATTTATTGAAATATAGTCACCACTGATTCAGAAAATATCGTTCTTGTGAAACACAACTAGCTCTTTATACTCATGAAGTAATAAGTGTTATCGACAGGGGATGTCAAATTGATTCCATATTTTTAGATTTCCAGAAGGCTTTCGACACCGTTCCTCACAAGCGTCTTCTAACCAAATTGCGCGCCTACGGAGTATCGCCTCATTTGTGCGACTGGATTCGTGATTTCCTGTCAGAAAGGTCACAGTTCGTAGTAACAGACGGAAAGTCATCGACTAAAACAGAAGTAATATCCGGCGTTCCCCAAGGAAGTGTTATAGGCCCTCTATTGTTCCTGATCAATATTAACGACATAGGAGACAATCTGAGTAGCCGTCTCAGATTGTCTGGAGACGATGCTGTCATATACCGTCTTGTAAAGTCATCACATGATCAAAACTACTTGCAAAATAATTCAGATAATGTATCTGTATGGTGAGAAAAGTGGTAATGGACCCTGAATGAAGAAAAGTGTGAAGTTATTCACATGAGTACTAAAAGAAATCACCTAAATTTCGATTACGCTATAAGTCACACAAATCTGAAGGCTGTAAATTCAACTGAATACTTAGGGATTACAACTGCAAATAACCTAAATTGGAACGATCACATAGATAACATTGTGGGTAGAGCAAACGAAATACTGCGATTCATTGGCAGAACACTTAGAAGGTGCAACAGGTCTACCAAAGAGGCTGCTTACAATACGCTTGTCCGCCCTATTCTGGAGTATTGCTGTACGGTGTGGGATCCGCATCAGGTGGGACTGACGGATGACATCGAAAAAGTACAAAGAAGGGCAGTTCGTTTTGTATTATCGCGAAATAGGGAGATATTGTCACAGACACGATACGTGAACTGGAGTGGCAATCATTAAAACAAAGGCGTTTATCGTTGCGACGTGATCTTCTCATGAAATTTTCTATCTCCAGTTTTAATACGAAATTTATGATGTGAGTCGCACAGTAATCCAAATGTTCTTTGCAATTTGCGAGACCTCACAATTTCGGCATTGAACAGTTGTGACACTGTTAGGTAAGCCTTTCCAGGTCAGCAATGTCATACAACAACGTATAAAAATAATCGGTTTTTATTTGTCTTGAGGCCAAAAACTGCGTAAAAAGCACGAATGAAATCGGTTTTTAACTGTCGTGAGACTGGCGAAAGACATGTTCAACATGCTGCCCTCTGTTTTCGCCACAAGATGAAAAGTATTTTCCGCAACAGATCGGAATGTCACAGGGATCATGTTCACAATGTGTTGCGCAAACGTGCCTTAAATCGAGCAACGTTTTTCGTTGCAATACAGAAAAAGTATCAGATAACCCCACAATTAGAAGCCACATGGATTAAGATCAGGTGATCTGAGTGGCTAGGCTGTAGGGAAATGATAATTCTAGCATTTCCAAAATACCTCTGCAGCAGCCGCTTCATTGGCTTTGCAATGTGCGGAGGATCTCCATCTTGAATAAAAATTATTCTATCAAAAAATCCACGCTTTTGAACGGTTGGAATTACGTCGCTACGCTACAGACTCGCATGACGTTTACCAATGACGGTGCAGGTAAAAGGAGCCGCAGGACCCAACTCCTCGCAAAAAAAATATGGCTCTACGATAAATGATGCCGTCAGCCCGCACCACACCGTTACCTTTACAGAATGAAGCGGTGCTAGTTTGTGTGCGAGCTGATTTTCCATTGCCCATATACTGCAATTCTGTGTATTATCATGTCTTTGGAGATGGAAATGGGTTTCGTCTGTCGACAGAATTTTTCATGGTCATTCCATAAGAGCAGGAAATTCTAAATCAGACGTTGGTCTGACAGGCAGGTTACCGTGAACCAGCTGCTGAACATGCGTGATTTTATATGGATAGCAATACCGGATGTTCCGCAAAATTTAATGCAAAACTCTCAAGAACAAAATTGAGGCACTGTATGTTTGGATAAGACGCCTCGACCTCCTCCTGTAGTGCTGTTGACACGTTCGACGACACCGTCTCTCACGTATTGCTTGGATTTGCTCCTGCAACTGCCTGACTGACTAACGACGATGCTAATTAACTCGGAAACGGCGCAGCGTGTCGAAATTTTTTCTTAACAGATATTTCTCAGCTCAACTTACCTTTCAACACTGTTACAAGCTTTTCAGGCTACTTCTAACTGCCGTGTAGAGTATTAAAGTAAAAATTGGGAACTTCATTTCTATTGCGGCAAATTTAAATTACAACAGAGGGGGCATCCGGTAAGGTAGGTGGAAATTTTAGTCCCTGTTATTTCCGTTTTCATACTGTGAAGCCGTGGTTCTTGTGTGCGTGGTACACTGTTCCATCTGTTATGCAAACAGTGCTGCATGTTTTGAATATGAATTCTACTTATGATATGGTGCGTATTTTATACACAGAGGAAGATTACTTCCAAATCTTGTGGTCACAACTTCATTTTTTCGAGGCTGTTTTCTCTCTCTCTCTATCTCCCTCTCTCTCTGCCGTCCGCCCTCTCCTTCCATTCCGCCCTGCCCCTTCCATCTCTCTCTCTCTCTCTCTCTCTGTCACACACACACACACACACACACACACACACACACACACACACACAAACACACTTTTCTTAAATGTTTTAGAACACCGTGACAGTTAGAAAATGCATTATAGAGCTTGTAAATTTGTAAAAAAAGGAGAAAGATTATGACCGATCTTCCCGTCGACTACTGCGTATTTACAGAGGCAGGACAAGGTGTGACTGGGAAAGTAGTTCAGCAAAGTACTCCCCAAACACGTAAATACGTTTTGCAAAAAATAATGGTAAATGCCCCAGTCGTGGTTCGCTGGCGTAGTCGGTGAATACTGCACTGCAAATCTAGAGTTCAAACCCATTGTGATGCTCTCCTGGGAACTCTTCTGGCAACGATCTGTTAATATGAAAAATGCCAAGCTATACCGTCGTGCGGAGTAAACTAGGATCGGGGAATGGCAAGGGCATATCGGAGGCAACAGAATTATTCTGGTGGCAGCAGTATTTATTTATTACAATGTCCTATATAATCTGATAAGTTGCTGTCCACCGCGACGTCGGATACCACCTGGCGACGTCGCGGGCACGTGACGCGGTGAAAAAGTATGCAAGCGGAGCAGACACGGACGGGGGATCACTCTAGCGAAGACATGGGATGCCAGTGGGGAAATACATTGAGATAAGGGACGTTGACACAGGGAAGATCATTATTACGCAGAGCGTGTGAACGAGTATCTCGAAAACGGTGAAGCTGGTCGAATGTACACGTGTTACTGTCGTGAGCGTTTACGGAAAGAGGTAGAAGGACAGTGAAACTACCACTAACCGCTAAATCGTTGAACGTCCAAAACTCTTACAGAACGTGGGGTTCGGGCGCTTGTATGATCTGTAGGATAGATGGTTATCTGTAGCAAGCCGGCCGGAGTGGCCGAGAGGTTCTAGGCGCTACAGTCTGGAACTGCGCGACCGCTACGGTCGCAGGTTCGAATCCTGCCTCGGGCATGGATGTGTGTAATGTCCTTAGGTTAGTTAGGTTTAAGTAGTTCTAAGTTCTAGGGGACTTATGACCACAGCAGTTGAGTCCCATAGTGCTCAGAGCCATTTGAACCATTTGAACCTGATGCGCAGGATCAATGATGTATTTTGTTCCAAAGACGGACAAACAAATTATTAAGCAGATGGTCATAATATTTCGGCTCATCAGTGTAGATACATCCATACCCTAGAAACCACTGTGAAGTATATGGAACACTCTATAGTTCCTCGCATAGTGATTCTTACCGTTTCATTCACTCTGGTAGCGCGAGATGAAGGACTGCTTAACACATTCACACCGGCATGTACCACCGGTTACTCGCGCTAGATGTTCCCAAGGGGCTGCGTGAACCACTGGTGGCTCACGCCAGATCTCCCATCGGACGGCGCGACCCACCGGTGGCTTACGCTCGACTCTACAAATTATGCTACTAACAACGTGATATCGTATGATATACTACCGATCAGTCAGGCGCAAGGAGTACCTCTGAATACAATTTTGTGCGACCCTTGCGACCCTTCAACGACAGAGCTTTCTGAACAAGTGAGACATCGTGTAATTTGTGATTAGTTTAGGGTAAAATTGTTTTATGTCATCTTTCGTTGCTTTAAAAATGAAATTCGATATATTAAATACCCAAGTGCGCGCGGTGTTTTGTCTAATCTTGTCTTCGCTGTCTCTGCGGAAGCGATACGTGGGAGGCTGAAGAGTATCTCTAGATTCTTTACTTAATACTTGTTCTCGAAACTTTGTATGTAGGGTGTTGTTCGATAATTAACAACTTTCTTCAAGTGTCTGCCAATTCAGATTTTTCAGCATTTCCATGACGCTACAAGTCAAACAAATCCGTGGCCATTTTTTTCTCCCCTGTTTTGTACACCTTCAGTACCTCCTGTGGGTCCCATCTGGCACAAGCGCCCCACATTCGAGCAGCATTCTAAAATGGGACACACAAGGGTTTTGTAAGCAGTTTAGTCTGCAGACGCCGGTTAAATAGCTTCCGATGTACGCTGCTTTACAAACATCAAATTAGTTATCTTTTCAATTTGTGTCTCCTATGTTTCGAAGGTTGCACTGTCTAGTTTCGAAGTTGGTGCTCCATCGCAATCACATGTTACAAGACATGTTCTGTTTTTCTGATCCAATTTGTTTTCACATATCCGCACATTTTCATTCACCCACTTGGCGTTGTCGTCTAAAACACCACAAACGAACTCTGATGGGAAAGATTAGTTTAATGAAAAAGCAAGGGCTTGATAACTTGAATAACTGAATGATGTTCCTGCCTGTTGACTGTACAAATCACTTTATTTTACACTGCTATCGTGATTTCGATCTTAAGACATTATCAAATACAGTAATGTTGGGTACAATTAAAATTTTGTTTAGTAAATTCATCGTCAAGAACCGTAGAACAGTTGAAACTTAGAATGAACTTCTGTAAAGTCATTACACGTGCAGCTGAAAAACTCTTTCAACGCTTTGTCATACTACATATATTTTTCTAGGGAGTAAAGTTCTAAATTAAAACAAATAGAAAAAAAAACCTGGCCTGCCGATTTTATATGTTCCGAGACGAGAGAGAGAGATGTAAATTAAATACCATCATTAACTCTGAACAACAGTAATTTTGGGCCTGGTGAATGTCAGTTTAACTCATTTTAAACTGTAAATACAGAGTGTCTCAGTTTGACCAAAGGAATGTAGTTGGCGGTTAGGACCAGTAATCTAACACAACTGAAGAGTTCCCTCAGAGCTCGCTTGTAAGACGCGCATAGCCTTTTCTATGAACGACCGTCTAGGGTGGCAGTAGAAAGTACTGCCTATCTTGACAGCCCACTGTTTCCCAGCTGGGACAGGGTTTTTAAATAGAACTCAGTAGAGTCACATACCCTCACTTTTGTGGGTGTGCTGCATTAGTTCACACGAAGCGACCGCGTAGTCGGTGTAAATCACAGAGGACCCAATTGTAGGCCTCACGCATTTATAGGGGTAGCGATGATGATAAAGTCCCATACTCCTTGACAGAGCGTAGGGAACGATGCGGGAGATCCGCTCCGCCGTACTAGGCAAGGTCCTAGTGGTGGTGGTTTGCCGTTGCCTTCCTCCGACCGTAATGGGGATTAATGCTGATGATGGTGAAGACGACACAACAATACCCAATCATCTCGAGGCAGGTAAAAATCCTTGACCCCGCCGGGAATCGAAGCCGGGACTCCGTGCTCGGGAAGCGAGAACGCTACCGCGAGACCACGAGCTGCCGGACTAGTGGGGAAGTGACAGTCTACTAAAATCGAGCATTATGTTTACTATTTGCTAGATGTAAATGACCCATGTGATTCACTCAATGGAAAGTAATAGCCAGCCGCCGTCTATATAACCCGGCTAGTTAATACGTCATCATGGTCCACTGTTGCTGCTGATAGCTGGTACTTCTCTCTGTCGCTCGTCTCAACTCTAAATTGGCTTTCTCTATACAGTTTTCTAACTTTCACTTTTATCGATGCTTGATCACATATGAATCTTGACATTGAATATTAGTGCACTCTTTCCTCCCGATTTCAGTGATTAGTTGCCATATTCTTGTTTGTAAATCTAAGATTCATGATACATTTCACTTAATGAGGCAAATTTGTGATTCTCCCGTCCTATGTGGTACGCCCCTTTCTGTGCACCTATGTCCCCATGATAAGTTAGATTAATCGATGTTAGCCGGCCGCGGTGGCCGTGCGGCTCTGGCACTGCAGTCCGGAACCGCGGGACTGCTACGGTCGCTGGTTCGAATCCTGCCTCGGGCATGGGTGTGTGTGATGTCCTTAGGTTAGTTAGGTTTAAGTAGTTCTAAGTTCTAGGGGACTTATGACCTAAGATGTTGAGTCCCATAGTGCTCAGAGCCATTTGAACCATTTTGTAATCGATGTTCAAACTGACTGCTTGTTTCACGTCTGTAAGCAGAATCGTGACATACATTTCCAAGGCCACATGGTATTGCATCTTCTCCTTTCGAATTTACGTGCTATGTGTTAGCGAAAATGAAAGACAAGGAAATGCTTACATCCACAACTTTTTACTCTTATCAACTAAATCCATTTTTTAAAAACTTTATCGTTATGTAGCATCACAGTGCGGCGAGACTGTTCGTCCACGTTGGTGCTTACAACTTTTTATTCTTATCAACGAAATCCATTTTTTAAAAATTTTATCGTTGTGTAGGATCACAGTGCGGTTAGACTGTTCGTCCACGTTACCCAGATTACGGCCCCCAGACTGAGGCTGTGTTCTTTGACTTCCGAAATACGATACAGTTTCGCACTGCCGCCCAATAAACGAAATACGAACCTGCGGACTATCACACTTGCTGTGTAAATAGACTGAAGAGTTTCTAGCAAATAGAACACAACATGTCATTCTTTTCTGGTGGGAAAGTAACTTCTGGTGTTTCCCAAGGGACTGTTATTGGACTATTATTTTTCACGTCACAATGAGGCATTTCGCCGACGCTGCTAATGTGTACAAAAGAGTCGCAACTCTAGAAAACTGTATCGAAATGCAGGAAGGCCTGTAGAAGATCGACCCTCAACAAGAACAACTGTAATGTATTGAGCATAAATAGGAAGAAAGAGTCGTTATATGATTACACGATTGCAGAACAGTTACTGGAAACAGTCACGTCTATAAAGGACTAAGGCATGTGTAGCAGTTACAAGTGGAGCGAGCACATAAAATAATTGCAGGGATGGTTGATGCCAGACTCAGTTTCAGTGGAAGAGTCCTCAGAAAATGTAGTACACGTACAGTGAAGGTTACAAAACCGTCGTTTGACCAATACCTGAACATTGCTCGTCAGTCTGAGATCTGCACCAGAGAGGATCGACATAGATGAGACATGCACGCGCCATTTTTCTGTCGCGTACATCGAATATGGATAGCTGCGGCCCTGATTTGTCTTTGGCCGTTGACGAGGAAAGAAAACCACGCTGTCCCGCGAGGTGGCTCGCCAGTGAGCGGTACGCTTTGATCTCAGGCTGTGTACTGGCTTGCTGAAGACAGCGAATTGACTGGCGGGAGGCTCTCGGTGTTGTTAGTGAGCCGCGGCGTGTTTTCCCTCGCGGTTCACGCCTGAGTATGGCGAAGTGGCGGCCTGGCCTCTTGTTCCCTGCTGTCAGTGAATGGCATGGATTCGACCAGACCAGCACCTTACACCCTTGTGGTGGTAACCGCATCATGGAATTACCTTATTTTCTCAAAACGGTACAAAAGTTAATGGTAATCGTTTGCTTTGTCTTTAAGTGAAGGTTTCTGTTTACGCGAAGTTTCTTGCTTTCCAGCACCTTGATTACGTCCGCCTTGTGCTTTCTCACCGTAGTGTCCCGCCGTTTAAGTTATGAAATGTTTTCCTGTTGTACTTGTTGGAACCACGCATTATGAGTTGGCTCTGAGCACTATGGCACTTAACATCTATGGTCATCAGTCCCCCAGAACTTAGAACTACTTAAACCTAACTAACCTAAGGACAGCACAAAACACCCAGTCATCACTAGGCAGAGAAAATCCCTGACCCCGCCGGGAATGAACCCGGATTTAAGATAATTTTCTCTTGTTGTTCCGCCCCAGATACACGTTTTTAATTAGATTATGTCTTTCGATCACTCTGGATCATGTTCGGATCTCAGTAGTTGGGTAAGCGGTATGTCTTACCTATTAAGAGCAACATATCAAAGTACTCATCTCAAATATCTATACAGTTGCTGAATCTCCCAAGACGATTACGTCGGCTATGGTGATTTTTGGGTTTCGTTGAATGGTTCGCACGGTGACACTTGTTGGTGGTCCAGCACTGAAATCTGCAGCAGTTTGCGGAAGGGTTGCACTTCAGTCACGTTGAAAGATTCTCTCCAGTCAGTAGTTCTTACAGGATCTTTTTCCGGTTGCAGCGACGTAGGTGATTTTATTTTTTACCGGATTCCTGATATTCACGGTACACTCGTGAAATGGTCGCATGGGAAAATCCCTACTTCATCACTACCTCGGAGAGGTTGTGTCCTATTTGCTAGTGCACCGATTATAACACCACGTTCAAACTCACTTAAATCTAGATAACTTACCATTGTAGCAGCAGTAACCGATCTAATAACTGTGCCAGACGGTGGTTGTCTTATAAAGGCGTTGCCGACCGGAGGGCCGTATTCTGCCTGTTTAAATATCTTTTTATTTGAATACGCATGCCTGTGCCAGTTTCTTAGGTGATTCAGTGTATACCTCGCGAAAGGACCACGAAGGTGATATTAGAAAGATTCGAGTTCACTCAGAGGCTTCCCAGCAACCTTCATCCTGTGAATCATTCGCGACTGAAACATGAAAAAGGAAGTGACACTGGCACTCAAAGTATCCTCCATTACACACTGTAAGGTGGCTTGCGGAGTATAGGTGTAGATGTAAATATAGACGCAGAAGAGATCACCGGCTGACAGAGGCAGATGCCGGTTCGTTTGGTAATCCAGTGCCCCGATGTATTCTGCGGCTAGACGACTGTCAGCTTTGCAGAGTGGAGAACTCTGAACTGCAGGAAACTCTGCTCAGAGGTAGCCACACAGCAAACGAAGCTTAGGCGCCCTCCGTTTGCAGCCTAAGCCAGGCCGGGGCACGCCAGAAGAGGCACCGACAGCGGTAGCGGCAGAGGCAGAGGCGTTCCCGCTGCGTGATATGCTGGCGCGGCTGCTGGCTGCTGCTGGTGGAGAGGCGGTCGGTGGGTTTTTGTGCTGGCCACGATCAGACGTCGGCGCGATGTCCGTACAAGGACGGCGGCAGAAGGGCGTCTGCGGCAGGCAGCAACGGCGCGGAGGCCCGTTTCCCTGGGAACCGCGGCGCGCACTCCGCCGACTTTCCCTACAGGCCAGCCCAATAGTTTGTCGCAGTGTCTGCCTGTTACTGCTCCCGGTTCTCCATTTACCAGGCCTCAGTCAGCAAGAATTTTTGAGAGAGGACACTGAGGTGACCAAAGTCGTGGGATAGCGACACGCACGTATACAGATAGCTGTAGTGTCACGTAGACAAGGTATAAAAGAGCATTGCATTGGCGGAGCTATCATTTGTAGTCAGGTGATTTGTGTGAAAACATTTACGACGTTATTGTGGCCGCACGACGCGAATTCACAGACTTTGAACGCTGGATAGTAGTTGGAGCTCGACGCATAGGACATTCTGTTTCGAAAACCGTTAAGGAATTTAATGTTGTAATATCTACAGTGGCACGAGTACCTCGTGAATAGCAAATTTCAGGCATTACCCCTCACCACGGACAACACAGTAGCCGACGGCTTTCACTTAACGACCGAGTGCAGCGGCGATTGCGTAGAATTGTCAGTGGTAACAGACAAGCAGCACAGCGTGAAATAAACACAGAAATCAATGCGGGACGTACAACGAACGTTTTCCTTAGAACAGAGTGGCGGAATATGGCGTTAGTGTGCTATGGCAGCAGACGACCGACACGAGTGCCTTTGCTAACAGCAC
The DNA here is from genome assembly GCF_023864275.1 of Schistocerca cancellata. NCBI lineage: Eukaryota > Metazoa > Arthropoda > Insecta > Orthoptera > Acrididae > Schistocerca > Schistocerca cancellata. Next base: position 540,893,698 of record NC_064628.1, on the reverse strand, counting down.
GAGATCGCCTGCAGCGCCTCTCCTGGGCTCGTCACCATATCGGTTGGATCATAGACGATTGGAAAACCGTGGCGTCGTCGGATGAGTTCCGATTTCGGTTGGTAAGTGTGGAACGTCTCTGTGAAGTCGTTTGATAGACGCTTGTCTCACTGGATTCTGTGCATCCTATTCTGTCCACCGCCTGCTCGCGGTTTAATTTATTAACTCTCCCAGAAAGCCTGAGCAGTCAAACTAAGGCTTATTAAATGATATTATGTTTGATTTTATTGTGTTCTATAGGAAATCATGACCTGTATTTATTACGTTTTTCCCCTCACCCTACCCTATGCGTGCGTGAAAGTGACTGAATAAACGTTTTTACGTGTGGTGTCAGGTTTCTTTTGTGGGGGACGCTGATTTGGTTGTCGTGTGCTAGGAGCAGGTGATGTTTGCTTCTCGTTTGGAGGGTAGCACAGGATGACCAACTTAGGATACCAGTACCTGGTCAGAGAGGTTTATCTCTTTTAGTCTGTGGTTGGTTTGTCTGTCAGGTTCGTGGCGGAAGCCTACCACTCTGATAGCTTCTGTTGCGCCGGTAGTTATGAGAAGCTCTGTGGAGAAAGGCACTCTGCAGCTAGCGATTGGTGAGTACAGTTCGTATCTCCTAGAGAGGGTTTCGGCTGATAGGAAGTAGGTCGGATTAGAACTTCTCTTTGTTAAATTCATGGCATATTTCAGTACTTCAGCTTAATTGAAGCGTGTGTAGTTATCTATTTTCGGAATGTGGCATAATTATTTTGGTAAAAATCGGCGATGATGCTGGTTGAAATTAAAAGTGTGGAAGTTGCATTTTTCCTTTCGGACAGTCGTGGGTATGTAGATGAAATGATTGAATTATTGTGTTCCATTTCCCATTCCCCTTTTTTGTGTTTTTCCTTTCTAATTGCGCGATTCTATTTTTTTGCGAATTATTTAGTTAAACTTCTTTGTTCAGGCACCAGTCATGTGTATTCATAGGATGTGCATCAAATTTAGTAATGAAATAAATGTGCTACGTGAAACATAAACTTTGCGTCCTTTATCTTTCTCATTAATGCCAGTTTTCAAATTAATTTTCTATTCCCTGTTTTTTTAATTTTTTTTAATATACGACATACAATGTCGTTCATCTTGTTAGTTTCTTTTTTTAAAAGAATTGCATTCTTCTAAGTAAATTCTTAATTTAATTAAACTGATAATTTCCAGTTCGGTCTTTTCTTGATTGTTAGGAAGGGCTTGGGCTGGTGGCTTAACCAGAAATTGCGCACAAGGGTTACATCCCCATTATCCTTGGTACATAACGTATGTCGAGCCTTGGCTAGGATCCGTTTATAGTTCTACGTATATACTTTACAAGAGCTATAGTAGGGTCCGAGTGAAGGGTAGACCCCACGAAGCGGTGGACCCAAATTGTCAACAAGGCACTCCGTGAGCTGGTAGTGGCTCCATAATGGTGTGGCCTGTGTTAACATGCAATGGACTATGTCCTTGACTGGAAACGGCTATGTTCGTGTACTTGAAGACCATTTGCAGCCATTCAACGATGAAATTTTGATGGATGACAATCCTCCATGTCACTGGGCAACAATTGTTAGCGATGGTTTGAAGAACATTCTGGACAATTTGAACGAATGATTTGGCCACCCTGATCGCCTGAGATGAATTCCAGCTAACAGTTATGTGACATAATCGATTTTTCAGTTCGTGCACAATATCCTACACCGGCAACGCTTGGCAGCGGCTTCCAACGTCTTTTTCAGTCCATGCCACTTCGAGCTGCTGCACAACGCCGGGGAAAAAAAGTCCGACACTATATTAGGAGGCGTTCCACGACTTTTGTCAACTCACTGTACTAAATCTCATTGTCGGGTCACGAGGTCCAGTTGTTCATGTGTAGGGAATGTCCGGCCGCCGAGCAAAGAGGCGTTGATCGCGAGACCAATGCTGCTGTGGCCTGTTGCGCTCACGATGACTGAACATCCGACGGCCCGGAGTCTGAAGCTCTTGTGAACAACAGCTCGAGAGTTATCGGTTGAATGATATCTCCATGTGCATCAATTACACAACATATCCGATTGGAAAGATTGAAAGCGAGCCTAGTGCTCGTCTTCATGGAATAAGTTTCAATCAGTTTGTTTAGGTGATTAGTAGTTAAATCAATATAGATTTCACTGAATCAATGGGATTTTTTCTCCCTGACTAGAATTTGATCAAATTCGGAGTAAAAATTTCGTATTAACCCCAAGTAAAACATCAACACATAAAATAGCCAAATCAGATGGCTCTGAGAGAGCTTGGCTGCACAAGTAACTTTAAGAACACAATTTCGAAAACGAATTCACATTTATTCACAAGCAACTTCAATTACTAACAATAATGATCATTAATGGAACGTGTGATACTATTTGTGCAACATAGTAACTATTTCATTGTCTGTTCCTTAACACATAGGGAAAGGCTCAGTTTGTTACAACGAAGGATTCGTCCCAACTACATGCACACGCACGTCCATAACAAAATACACACACAGAAAGACGATGGGCCAGAAAAACGTTAGCTTTGCTGATAAACCGCGTGGTCGATATCACCGGCAGCATTTGTCCATCTGGGAGGTACAACAAAATAAGAAAACATATAGGTTGGGGCAAATAAAAGTGGCCCGAAGGACAAAGCTCCAGGTTACAAAGAAACACGGCAGAGGAAAGGAAATACAGTACTAACCTGACTTCAGCAGTTGTTGAAAGTGACCACCAATCATCTCTTGGCACTTTTGGGTCCTGGTTGCTGAAGGTCGAAGGAAGCTGGGCTGCTGGACTTGCTGTAGCCTCATCCAAATATTCTGCTGCAGTTCTTGAACTAAATTACGTTACTTTGACTTGAGGGCTTCCCACACAAAGTAATCAAACAATGACAGAGCAAGTGAACTGCGTGTACAGCTATGGCCGCCACCAGACTGACCTCTGCTAACAACATCGTTAGGCGTGAAGATTGCGTAAATGTGCTCCAAGGTTCGGCCGGCTGTTTGGGCAGTTGCTCCATCCTGTTGAAAGTAACTGCAGGTCTTTTCCTCCTTCGTTACTGCTGCCACAAAATCCCGTCCAGTCGTATCCACTCGCCCGGGCCACTTTTGTTTGCCCCATCCTGCATAAGACAAAAGCAAATTCTCATACGATTAGAAATTCAAGCTGTACAGCTTGCTTGGATAAAAAAAATAACGTTGAGCTGAGGACTTCCCACGTGACGGAAAGGTACTTGGCATGCATTAAGAAATCAACATAAAGAAACAGGTAATGAATATGAAATTGGAACATGCAAAAAGAATTTTAGCACGGCACACACACACAAACACACACACACACACACAAACAGACAAACACACACAAAGCATTAACACATAATAAATTCACATTAACTAAAGAGATACATAGGTTACACGAAGTACTCCCCCATCGCCAAGTAGCGGTTGAACGAAGAATCGCATTAAATAACTAAAATACTAATAAACATAGTCGCACTCTCTAACTGAAATAGATACTCCGGTAAGATTGAACTTGGTTGTACTGCTAAGAAGCGAATTCACATGTCAACCTCTACCAAATTCTTACACATTATAACTGCCTGAACCTACATAATAAAGGATGACCAGAGCGGACTACCACACCTTCCGAGGATCCAGTGAACAGTGCTATTCCACGCTACCAGGCACACGTTCCCAGACAGCATCGGAAATGGGCAGAGAAAATACGTTCCGATTACCTGTATTACCCCTAATGTCTCTTTAGTCCAGCAGAAGTTACTTAGTCTGTACACAAAAGTCTGACTAAACTCTCAGTACCACTCAGAGTTTCACAATCTGCGACATAGTCGCGAATTGAACAGTGACGCGAATATAGAATAAATTTCGTTTACTTCACGTCTCTGGTCACAAATTTTTTGTCATCGGACATCTGACGACAAAAATTTTGTAACCATAGATAAAAAGTTTGTGACCATCCCTGCGCAAGAACCAAAGTGCACGGAAGATATGCACACATTTTCTCTAGCAGATGACAAAGAATTGGAAATGGAAACACAGAAATATAACAAGGAAATGAAATAAGCAAACCGTGAAATGAAACACTGGTCTATATATATACACTTATTATACCTTTAAATGTACGAAATGAAAAGTATAAATTGAGAAATTAAGTTGCCACTGTGACTGTCTCATGAAACACTCTGCTGCTCCTCCTTCTAACCAGATTCGAAAGCACGGTTGTACTGACTAGCAGAGGTGCAAATTAGTATAGAAAGGCTGAAGGCAGCTCAGTAGTGCCAATGAAACGGCTCACATTAAGACCTTTGACAGTGTTTTATCCAAATTTGATTGAAACTGAGATCTGCACTGGACTGAATATACGAACACCAGATTTGGTATGAGTGTCTAGTCAGATATTATATTCGTGCGGTTAGTGACCTTTTGACATCGGGCAAGTAGTTTTTGAGTTATTGGTGTTGATCGTAGCATTATAGGTTACATGGCCTCAGTTTTGGTCCAGGTTCAGAATTATTAATGTTACTGTATAGAGCAGGTTAGACGAGCAAGTTGTGTTAAGTCTTATGCCCTTCAAAATGACAACAGTGGGCATAGAAAAATTTTAAATAACTCAAGTCAATCGTAAAACAATATACTTTTTTGTGAGAACAATTCCTACGAACATAATTTTACAGACAGGATGCTACGCTTTTCACTGAGGAGAAAGAAAGTAATCTTTGATGGAATAGTTATAAGCGAGCTGGTTGATTCCAGAGTTAGGTAGCGGGAAGATATCAGGAGGATGGTTAACCTTTACAAGGCCAGTGCAACTCTAAAAATTAATAAGCGTTTTCATCGATCCGGTCCCGTCAAATATATAAGGCGCTGGAATTTGAGTACAGCAGTTAGTTGGCAGTGGAGCTACGCCGAGACCTCGGCTCTCGATTCTCTGATCCATTGAAGGCTACAAAACAGCCCACTAACAGTGTTCTCGGTGAGTCAGCGATGTGATATGGAAATACTGTGAAAGTGTTACGGCTAGTTTTGGACTGTTTTTGTAGAGTTTCGCCGAGTGGAGACAGTACTGTAAACTATGACGCCGAATTTTAGCTTACACGTCTGTGCTAGACTTAGAACAGTTAAAGTCGTTCGATTCTTAAAATTACTTTAATTACGTTTGTTTAAGTTCTGAACGTTTCCGCGTGCATTTTATTCCATGCGAAAAAAGAGCCCTCTTTTTGTAATGTACTACTTCAACCAGGGACTCTGGTCACGAGAAATGCTGCTGGTGTTTCTAATAAGTCGTATCACTACCCTTAGATATTGCTGGAGGTTTGTGTAGCACAGAATATAAACTGTCTCTCTGGTTGTTCCCCAGCGTTGTCATTGACTTGGGGAAAGTACTATTTCGCAGGTGCTCCGACACATCAGGAAGTCACTGTGCTTGTTATGCAGATTAGTGGGATATTCCTGGTCTGCCACTAGGACATATCTCACACCAGTATCAGTAGCCGCATGATGAATCTTTTTCCCAATATGACGTTTTCATCTTTTGACATCCATCGGACCTCTCCAAACGGTAGAGTTCGTGTAGAGGTTGTTTATATCGAAGCAAAGGATGTAACTCAATGTCTCACATATCCTGTACTCTTCCTCACATATTCACGGATTATTTGCCTTGGCGTACCTATGGACGTACCGGCAGAGCTCCCCACAAATCCCGCATATATCAACATCAATTAACAGTTCGATGTTGACATGTGTCTTCTTTAACACTGCATTCCACGAAACCTCTGGTGAATGCAGTTATATCGGGCAATTGGTCTCATACAGTAGCTCAATCAATTCCAGGAATATGTATGGAAAGACCCCCTTGTTTGTCACAAGCAGAAATTTTGCATCATCAGGGTACGTGGCTTTGGTGATGCACATATCATCCCGACGCATTCTGTCAGCACGTTTTTAAACAGGTGCATGATTGGACTGTAATGATTCAATGAAGCAATGTGCTATCCTTGGCGTGATTCGCTGGATAATGAAATGTATTTTTTTACATTGTCAGTTATGACACCGCCCTTACCATTCTTCAATGTAAAATCACCCAATTTCTCGACAGGAAAATGAGCATCATACCCCTCAAATTATGGGAGAAGACGGGTATGATTTGTGGCAGTTGGTACTTTAAGTGAGTTCCAACGTGTAAACTTCCCCTTAGATGACAATAGTTTCTACATGGAGTTCCTGGTTTATGTCCAATAGCAGCCCCAAAATATTATATCGAACTGCCTGCTAGCGTAAAGCATTATTCTCCTGTGAGATGATCATTGGAATGTTTTTACCATTAAGATCATCAAAATGCCACAGAAGTTTTCGAAACTCAAAGAGCGACTTTCCAGATCTCTTTCCTGCATGTCGGAAAATCGGCTTACTTGAACGCTCATCTTCAGGCTGCAATGGCAGAGTCATCAGGAACTTTGGAAGATGAAGTAAGTCAGCTTGCGAAATAGCGCATCTTCTCGACAACGCCATGTGGCTGAATAGCCGAAAAATATTTCAAAAACTACCAAGATTTTTTAACCAATGTACACATAGCCTTAAAGAGTTCTGTGCCCGTCCTGCAGAAAAAAAAGGATTACCTAATATGAGGCAATACTTACATCGTTGGTTGGTCGGCTATAAGTAATCACTTTCCAGAATGAAGTTCTCACTCTTCAGCAGAGTATGCGCTAATATGAAAGTTCCTGGCAGATTAAAACTATGTGCCGGACTGAGACTCGCAATCGAGAGCTTTGCCTTTCTCAAGCAATCATTCTACCCACATTACTTGATTTTCATATAATAAATTATATGCTTACATACGTCCCTTCCAAGAGTCGATCAGGAAAGGAAAGTAGTGGGCAACAAGGCGTTCTTCTACCACCAAAGCACACAAAAAACAGGGCCCTGCAACGAACCATGGACGGGATACAGATTGCCTTCTTGTTAAGTAGTAACATGGTGCGTTGAGTATCTCAGGCGAAGAGTCCTCTAACAGAACATTTTCATGCTTCTCGCCTCGCACATGGAACTGCAACGAGCCGGGGAATCTGAGAATAATGCTCCCAAATAATTGACAAAACTCGTTCTTTATTGTTCGTGTAACTGTAGGGCCGTATGTCCCTCCTGTAGTACTTACCAAAATTCAAAGACATCCTTATCACCAACCAAGCTATCCAAGCAAGACTAAAGACCCCTCTCCTAGCTTCCAAACTTCCTTCCGGGAGTGCTAGTCGTGCAAGTTTCTTAGGAGAACTTCTGCGAAGTTTGGAAGGTAGGAGATGAGGTACTGGCCGAAGCAAGGCTGTGAGCACGGTTCGTGAGTCGTGCTTGGGTAACTCAGCTGGTAGGGCACTTGTCCACGAAAGGCAAAGGTACCGAGTTCGAGTCTCGGCCTGACACAAAGTTTCAGTCCGCCAGAAAGTTTCATATTAGCGCACGCTTCACCTCAGAGTGAAAACTTCATTCTGGAAACATCATCCAGGCTGTGGCTAAGCCATATCTCCTCAATATTCTTTCTTCCAGAAGTGCTAGCCCCACAGTCGTTCACTTTGTTTATTTGAAATGGCTTCCTTCAGGTACATCTATTGTTATGGTGCCTTGGAACTTGTTAATCACAGTCAACAATTTTCCAAAGGATACTTAATGCAGGTCGTCACAATCAACTCTTCTGCGCCGTAGAAACAAGACGGCGGCCGAAACAAATTTTATTTTGATTTAACTATCGACGTGTCGATCTAGTGTTATCTGTCACAGTGTCTTCTACAACTATGTATGAAGTATATTACAAGAAGAGTGAAGTGACAATCTGATGTTAAAAATGACAAGTTGTCAAGTTAGTTGAGCATCCGAACCACGCTTGAATTATGCAAAAAGTTTAACAAGAAACATTGAGTCAATGAACGTAGATACAAATCAAGATATAATGGAAGCTCAAACAGCAGATGGATGATAGGAGGCCGGAAAAAAAGAGGACGAAGGGAGAAGAAGCAGCAAAGGCAAGACGCAAAACGAAAGTAAAGTGCATAAGGAATACCGACAACATTCCGTTCCATATCGGGCTCTTCACCTCTCCACTCCTACATTTATTTATTCCAATTACCCTTCACCCTCCTCCTCTCTATTTCAGCGCTCATCCCTTCCTCAAAAAGGATAAGTACTGATCTTGTTGTTCATTCAAGTAAAATTTGAGATGTTTTGTGAAGTATTCTACACATTTGTCCAGTGAGACCTAGAAAAAAACATTCGACTGTGTAAAATGGTGTAAGATGTACGAAATTCTGAAAAAAATAGGGGTAAGCTATAGGGAGAGACGGGTAATGTACATTATGTACGAGAACCGAGAGGGAATTATAAGAGTGGATGACCAAGAACTAAATGCTCTGATAAGAACGGGTGTAAGAAAGGGATGTAGTCTTTCGCCTCAACTCTGCAATCTACGTATCGAAGAAGCAATGACCGAAATAAAATAACGGTGTAATTAAACATGAAAGGATGTCAGTGATGAGAATCGTTGACGACATTTTTATCCTGAGTGAAAGTGAATAAGAATTACAGGCTGTGCTGAATGCAGTGAACCATCTATTGAGTACAGAATAAGGACTGAGCGTAAATCGAAGTTAGACGAAAAGAATGAGAATTAACAGAAACGAGATAGCGAGAAACTTAACATCAGAACTGGCAGCAAAATAACCCATGACAGACCTAGTAAGGTGGACAAAAAGCAGACTAGTACTGGCAAAGAGGGCATTGCTGGCCAAGAGAAGTATACCAATCTGAGGAAGAAATTTCTGAGAATGTATGTTTGGAGCACGACATTGTATGCTAGTGAAACATGGACTGTGGGAAAACCGTAAGAGAAAAGAATCGAATCATTTGAGATGTAGTGCTACAATAGAATGTTGAAAATAAGGCAAGGAATGAGGAAGCTCTCCGCAGAACCGTCGAGGAAAGGAATATATGGAAAACACAACAAGAAGGGACAGGACTGTAGGAGATCTGTTAAGATATCAGGAAATAACGTCCATAGTACTAGAGGGAGCTGTAGATGGTAAAAACTGTAGAGAAAAACAGAGATTCGATTACATCCTGCAAGTAATTGAGGACGTAGGTTGCAAGTGTTTCTCTGAGATGAAGAGAGGTGGACGCAGGAGTGGGATTTGTGGCGGGCCGCATCAAACCAGTCGGAAGGCTGATGACCAAAAAAAAAGTGTTGCATAGAGAGGTGATGGAGCTTAAGACATACCACTTAAACTACAGCTAGCAAGATTAAATATGTCTAGGTATATAGTTTTCGCCAAGTAATAGCGGACGATGTGGTTAATTTTCTATTTTACGCAACTAACTGCTATCGACTACAGCTGCCGCTTTATGAAGGAAACCTTTTGAAGGGCATTTAAGTGACGTAACAAGTGTGTAAATTAATCAAACAGCAACAAGAACTTCGCAAACCACTGTCCCGCTTTGAGGAGCAGAGATCACACAAACATATGATTTATCCAAGAGAAGGAGCTTCACAAACTCAGCACGTCAGCAACGTACTGGTCCACCTCTGACCTTTATGCAAGCTGTTATTCGGATTTGTCAGTGATTGAGAGAGTTTTTGAATATGCTCTTGAGGGAATCGTTCCAAATTACGTCCAACTGGAGTCTTAGATCGTTAAAACCTTGAGCTGCCCTTAATACCCCAAACGTTCTCGACTGGGGAGTGGTCCGACGATCTTGCTGGCCGAGGTAGGATTTGGTAAGCACAGAGGCAAGTAGTAGAAACCTTCGAGGGTTTTCTAAACACGGAGACAAGTAGTAGAAACCCTCGACTTGTGTGGGTGGGCACAATCTTGCTGAAATGTGAACCCAGGATGGCTTGTAATGAAGGGTAACAAAATGGGGAGCAGATATCGTCGACGTGCTGTTAGGGGGTCGCGGATGACAACCCAAGGGGTCCTTCTGTGAAAAGAAATGACAGACCAGGCCATCACTCCAGGATGTCGGGTGGTATGGTAGGTGACTCTCCGGCTAGTATCCCAACCACAGCCTTGGGCGTCCCCAGACACTTCTTCAGCGTGGAATCTCTGGACTGGAGCAGAATTTTCGTAGGTGATGTCCCACTTAGAAATGAAAACCGATGACTAGCGGAAACGTGTCTGAAGACGCCCCGGATGTCGATGGAGTAGCAATGTAACTGTCGTGCGCCGTGTGGCCCAATAACCAGAAGTTATCCTATGTTCCATTTCTTTTTGTAGGAGGATCCCTTTGGTTGTCATCTGCGGCACCCTTACAGAGCAGCGGTACACTGATGATATTATAGACCCTGTTGAGTTGCCCTCCATGGCAAGCGATCCTGGATTTACATTTCAGCAAGATAATGCCCGCCAGCGCATGGGAAGAATTTCTACTGCTTGTCTTTGTCATTGCCAAACCCTACCGTGGCCAACAAGGGCGCCGGATCTCTCCCTAGTTGAGGAAGTTTGGATCATTTTCTCTGTATTTTGCGATATAATGCAATTTGGATAGAATTTGGTACGATATCCCTCATGGTGGCATCCAACAACATCATAAATCAATGGAAAGCAGAAAAACTGCTTGCTTAAAGGCCAGACCAATGCGTTTATTGAATTGCTCAGTTTGTGAATCTTATGACGTCCATGACATGCTGAAATGTTTACGTTCATGACCAACACATGCTCTAAAGACAATAAACTACGTTGGATTTCATAGTCATATGTAATTTATTTACCACACCATTAGGTCCATGTTAGTCTGCATTTCATGGTTTTAGGGATACTTCCGTGTTTCCTTTGAGTTCTCTTGTTCAACTTTTTCCGATAGGTAAAACAACGCGTTAACTCTGATGAGAGTGCAGGTAATTTTTTTTTCTTCCGAATGACCGGTGGAACGATCTCCAAATGCTCTGTACGAACGTCTGTAATTACGTGCTGATAGAGTGAAATGTGGGAAAAATGAAATGCGTTGGAGCTTAGCATTTGCGGAATGCTCCTTTCGCCGGTATCGCTCGCACACTCATTGTATATGATAGCGAAATATGTGCTGTACGTTACCTCTGCTCCAGCTACAGCTGCAGCCCATCAGTTGCTGTTCTTTTCCGTTGGCGTTTTTTATTCTTCACTTTTCTCAGTTTCTTGAATTATTTCCACAAAGTTCGTAAATAAAGATACCCGCCTGGGTAGCATTGCGTGTCAAGCACTGCTTATGATACGTGGAGATTCGCTGGCGTTGGCTCGCGTCAGCCCCCGTATTAACGCGGAGGATCGGTGTGCGGCCAGCCTGGATGCGGTTTCTCAATCCGACGAGGTGAATACGAGGCTTGATACCAAAGCTGCTGTACTACACGCAGACAGTTGTGGTCGCACACTCCTTCCTCGGCGGGATGGGGGGGGGGGGAGGAGGGACGGGATGCGGGCTGAGGGGTAAGGAGGGAGAATAAGTAGGCGACAGGAAAAGCATCCCGCCATCCCTTAAATGCAGAGTACCAGATTCTTTAGTAACATTGCCAACCTTCCATCGATGCAGTACAGAGGCACAAGAAAAAAATGTTGGTGTAGACAGAACATGATGTACAGGAACAAAAAATACCTTTGAGCATAAAACAGCTCCGTTGTTTTAATTGGCGACATTCGGCGTAAATGAAAACTCAGTCCTTTTTTTCTCGGCTGTGGAATACATGGCGAATACCTGACCAGCTTAAAAAGCAAGTTGTCTCATCACTACAGCAGGGCACAGATAGGCTTAGAGCGAACAGGTAATCACGAGAAGGGTACTTTATATTTGTTGCAATGAGGCAGCCGTCCGCGTGACATCTTTTACTGGCGGTGAAACAATGGTTTGCAACGGTACTACGTTGCTACTATTTGATCAAGTCACTTACACACTAAAGTGCTCTTCGAAGGCCTTTTCCTATGCTACAGAAAAAAAAACAATTTGTAGTACGACCAAAAATGTCGGTGTCATAATTCGGCAGCTACAACAGTTAAAAATTATTTACAGACTTTGTTGCAATGTCCGCTGTAACTTGGCAAAAATCGCACATCTATACCTTTACTCGTCCTGTATGTAATTCGGGTGTCCTGTCTTAGATGCATCTTCCTGTACCTGGCTAGCTGCTGTCAAAATCGTGCATTGTTACATCATCTGCTCCTGCATTATTCATTGAGTATGCAACAAATATATTGCAATGACTTTTGCAGTCAAAAATCTGCTCCCACTCCTCGTTTCATAGGGTGCACTTAAATAATTGACCAGTCTTTTTTAAACAGTGAACACAACAAGTTCAGTTTATTCAAGGTGAAATGAAATGACCTCATGAAATTACCAGCGAATTCGGCAGTGCGTCGCAACTGATAAATTTGTGTAAGAATTGGATACACGTCCTAATCTCCTTTTCTCTCCTCTCTCTCTGTCAATACCCTCCTGCCCCCCACTCTGTCTATCTTCTCGTCCTCCTCTCTCTCCGTCTCCTCCTCTACCTCTCTCTGTCCTTCCCCCCCCCCCCCCACACACACGCACACACTCTCTCTCTCTCTACATATCCTCGCCTCCCTCTCTCTGGCCTTGAGCCTTGTTTATTGTTGCTGCATTATCCAAATGTTTAGTAGAGTACTGTGTGTGTAAACATTAGAAATAAATCAGTAAAGAAATTTTCTAGATCTTTGCTAACAGTTTTCCTCTCTATACACGGAGCCCAAAAAACACCAACAACCCTTAGTATCTTATGCGGGAAGGCAAACTGATCGATTTTCAAGAAGGAACCCATAAACGGAAACGCGCGGCTTGGGCAGTGGAGAGCGTCGACGTCTGAGGAGTCTGAGAACGAAGATTGCGACGGTTTCTTCTGATTCGTTTTGGTATGCGGAAGGTATGCAACCCTTTAGCCATCTATGTTCTGCGGTTAGACGACCTGAGCCTAACAACATTACTGCACATGAGCTACATTCCTCCACACATCCCTTGAGCGCATCCTACTGCGGTCCTTGTATGCTCTGCTAGTGTAGTATGTACCAATGCACAGCTTCGGAAATGACTGACACGGTGCTTGTCTGCGGCAAAGCGGACTGCAATGGGAGAACTGCTGCAAGATTGTATGCGGAGCGTTTTCCAAACAGACATCATTGCACTATCGCGGCTATCGAGAGACCCTTCAGAAAAGCCGGAAAGTTGCACTAAGGTATTTTCTGCCTGAGGTGTATCCATTGTACTGTAAAGTAGTAGTGCTCGCTACTTACGAATATTATACCCTGTCTACTGTTTGTTCTCTAGTAGGTGCTGAAACGCGATGCGGGTCGTCCACACTTGTCTCGAACGCTTTAGTTGGAGGAGGACGTGCTGACAATGTTCGAAGAGGACCCAGCCTCCAGTACTCATGAACACCGGCTTCATCATTCAAACCATCTGCAGAAAGTCCAAGCATTACGGGTGGAGGACTACCCGTAACGGGTGCAGTTTGCACGATGTTATTTACAACAATGCATGCTCCATCCACAATTCTCGAGCTGTTCACGGATAAATGGACGTGTGCTAGAGACAGCTTATTAAACTTGCACAATATGCATGTTGGGGACGATGAAAATCCGCATGCGCCGGTGCTTCAGAGTCACCAACACAGCGTCCATATTAACATCTCGGCCGGGATAACTGGTGACCATATCGTTGGGTCATATCTACTGCCAGTCAAACTAACAGGCCCTATCTAGCTCACAATTATTAGAGGTGTTTTGCCTACTCTATTGGATGTAGAGCCACTAAATGTTCGGATGGCTATGCGACGGCAACACAACGGAGTCCAGCACACTTTGCTCAGCGTCGTATTTTCCAATCGGTGGATGTGGACCAATTCCACGGCCAGTACGGTAGCCAGATGTGTCGACTATTTTCTGTGGGGTGATATGAAGAGTATGGTGTATGGCACGCCTGTAACGCGAGCGGGGTCCCTTATTGCTCGAGTCCACGGAGCAATAGAAATACTTTAAACACAACCGCAAATATTGGCTCATGTGCGTGAGGATCAGCATCACCAACGTAGTCTCTGCATTGACGTACGAGGTACGCAGTTCGAAGTCCGTTTGTACTGTAGACAGCGCAATGTGCTACTCATAGTGTGTTTATTGACCTAATGTGAACACGAACCCACCTCGAACGTCGCCGACCTCCAGCGCTCAGGCCATGCGTTTCCGGATATGGGTTTCTTCTTGAAAACTGAGCATCTTGCCTTCCCGCAGAGCACACTAAGCATTGGCGGTGTTGTTTTGTTTCGGGACACTCTGGATGCAGTATATGTCCGTTCGAATTTTTATTAGAGCGTCATACACACACACGCACAGACACACACACACACACACACACACACACACTCACACACACACACACTTCCTATGTTTGTACAAATGTTTATTGGAGCACTGTGTAAAAATCTGAAGTAAATCGATAAATCTATCAAGAAGTTTTCTAGGTCTTTGCTAACACTTTCCCCCTTTATATGTAGCTTATGTCCGTCCGAATGTTTACTAGAACATCGTGCAAAAATTTGAGCTACATCGGTCACGAAATTTTCGATATTTTTGGTAACATTTGTTAAACAACGACTTGTGTTTGAACAGAAGTATAGACTGTTCCTCTGGGGTCGTTCGGTCAGTTTGTGCAAGTCTTTCTATTTGACGCCACTTCGACAACGTGCGCATCGAAGAACATGAGATGAAATGATTAGGACAACACAAACACACAGACTCCGAGCGAAGAAAATCTTCCATTTAGACAGGAATTGAAAATAGATCTTCCGATCAAGAGGTTGTGACGCTAAACACTAAACCACAATGTACGGATTTAATTCCAGATAATCTGTAGCACTGCTTTCACAGTTATTGATATCAGTACCATTAACCATTGTCGGAACGTTATTTAATTTTGTGTCCCTATAAAACTCCGATGCCGGGAGAGCGGTGTAGCTGTGCGCTGACCACATGCCCCCCCCCCCCCCCACGTCCACCCATATCCGCATCCAGCAAGCCGGCCGAAGTGGCCGTGCGGTTCTAGAGGCGCTGCAGTCTAGAACCGCGTGACCGCTACGGTCGCAAGTTCGAATCCTGCCTCGGGCGTGGATGTGTGTGATGTCCTTAGTTATGTTTAATTATTTATAAGTTCTAGGGGACTAATCACCTCAGAAGTTGAGTCCCATAGTGCTCAGAGCCATTTTTGAACCATATCCAGTGACGTCTGTGGCCTGAGGAAGACACGGCGGTCGGTCGGTACCGTTGGCCTGTGTTGGCGAAGCTTCGTTTAGTTTTAGAAAACTCCAGTCAAACAGTGGAAGCGTCGTTTTTCGTACCCGAAAACACGACAGGCCCCGGCATGAGATTGTAAAGTTCGAATTGCAGCAGCTTGACCTGATCGTTCAATTACAGCTGTGTCCATGTCTCACGGACTGTCGTACGGACGTGTTAGGATACCAAAATACCCCGTTCCGGAATGCTTGTCATAAATATGATAGAACGTGTCTGTAACTGAGAAACTTATTTTGGCGTGACTGGTATTCCAATGACGCGCGATCTGAATATGAAACGAGTCGTCTCGAGCGAGAATGAGGGTGGTGTGGCGACTGGTCGGTACGTGCACACAGGCAGATAGGCATCAAATGGGCGGTGTGTGCAGAGCGGCGCAGATGTGCCGGGGCGGCGGCGTCTCGCTCGGTGAGCACTGCGCAGCGCCGGACAGCTGCGGGCCTCCGCTGTGTGCCGGCAGGCGCAGCTGCCGCCGCGGCGTGGCTTGGCGTGGCGCGTGCCGCTACCAGAACGCGGCACCTGGCGTCGCCTGCCCTCGCCCGGCGTTACGATACGATACGCACCGCCCTCCCCTGGCTAATTGCGTCGCCGCTGCTGCCGCCTTCCGCTTCCTGGCCGCACAATGCACTCCAGCGCCGGGTGGGAGGTAGGGGGTTCCAGCCATTATTATACACGGCAAATTGCTGCGTGGTGCCAGCTTCAAGGCAGCCACTGAACTTTCGTTTGTTGACACATACCGTACGTCCTTCCATTGGTACTTTTTCCCCAGAGTGAACACAAGGATGATTGTGAACAATGGAAACTGCGCGACAAGAATTTTCCTGCAGGATCACTTCTGAAATATCGAGCCCTGATGGGAATTCTTACTTGTGTTTAACGCTATCGTGACACAAGTAATAGAATAGCGGTATGCACACGGACACACACACGTGATGGTAGCATCGCGTACATGAAATGTAAAAGGGCATTGCACAGACAGAGCTGTGATTTGTACTCAGGTGATACATGTCAAAAGGTTTCCGACGTGATTATGGCCGCAAGACGCAAATTAACAGAGTTTCGACGCGAAATAGTAGTTGGGACATTCGATTTTCTAAATCGGTAGAGTATGCACTATTTCGAGATCCAAGTGTAAAGAGTATGTCGAGAATACCACATTTCAGACATTGCCTCTCACCACGAACAACGCAGTGTCCGACGGCCTTCACTAAACGACCGAGAGAAGCGTGTTTGTGTTGACTTGTCCGTGCTAATAGACAAGTAGCAGTGCGTCAATAAACGCAGAAACCAATGTGGGATGTACGACGAACGTACCAGTTAAGGGCACCACACCGTGATTCAGGTCGAAAAAATCGATTTTCGGTATTCATCACATTTAGATAGATTAAGGTTTTATTTATGTACTCTGAAAAGGAATTTGCTGCAAATTTTTTTTTCGAGCATTTAAAGAGCATTTTCCTACCACGTGTGTTTATGTGCCACGCCCACTTTTCTGTCACCCACTGTCAACCTACCCACTGTCAATATTAGCAAAATAGAATGTGTAGGCCATGTTCAAAAACGTTTGCGAACAAGGCTGAGAAAACTGTTGATATGACAGGAAAAAAATTAAAAGATGGAAAATTGTCGACCGGACAGGGTCGGTTAACTAAAACTGAAACAGAAAACTTGCAGGTACACTATGGGCAGGCAATTAGGAGAAATAAAGAAAACCTGGAGGCAATGAAGAGAGATGTTTGGGCCATATTCTTCCATAAGCCCTCTACTGATGATAAGTCATGTCATGGATTGTGTCCATCAGGAGAAAATTCGTGGAGCAAATACAATAGGGCTCAGGCAACTGGAGAATCTTATTCTCACCAGCATTCTCTTCCTGCGCTGCTGTAATTACAACAGTTAAACCTATTTTCAGAGACTTGGCTTATCCTGACCTTCTAAGAAAATGTTTGCATGGGCAGACACAGAACCCAATTGAATGTTTCAACAGAGTAATTTGGAGCCGCCTTCCTAAAACTGTATTTGTAGGCATGTATACGATGATACTAGGAGTTCATGATGCTGTTATTACATTCAATTGTGGTAATATTGGAAAATGTTGGGTACTGAAGAAGCTGGTAATTAATCCTGGTGAAAATATGATCACTGGGCTGCAACATTCCGATAAAATGAGGTTAGCCGATGCAGACAGGTCTGCATCTAATATGGCCAAGAAAGCAAAACAAACATCCAGGAAGGTGAAAAAGAAGCTGGAAGACCTGCTAGAGGCCAAAGAAGGGCAATCATATGCAGCAGGACAGTTTTAATTAACTCTAAGTAACAAATTTCAAAAGTTTTTTCCTTAAAGTCAATTTCCCGCAAACTAAAATTTTCAGTACATATGCCCCATTATATCAGAAACTATCACAGATAAATGAATGAAATTTTCAGAGACTTTGCAGAATATAAAAAGCCACCTCTGGTACTACATTCATTAATATTCCCCCATTAGGAAGTTCACAAAAAAAATTCTGCAGAAAAAACTTAATATTTTTTGTTAATAAATTTTAAAAAGTAATTCTTAAAAACTATAAAATGGATAAAGTAGGTCTTAGTACAGTTTCTATTAGCATCATGTAACATACAGTAAAAGTATTAAGGTCTTGCATCAAATAGTTTTTTTTTCAGAAATGGGTCAAATCTTGCCTAAATTAACATGGGTTAGATAGGCAGGGTGTGGTCCCCTTAAGACAATGCGGCGAAATACGTCGTTAGTGGGCTATGGCGGCAGACGACCTACATGAGTGCCTTTGGTAACAGCACGACATCACCTGCAGCGTCTCTCCTTGTCTCGTGACCACATCCGTTGGACCCTAGATGACTATAAATCGTGACCTGCTCAGACGAGTCCCGATTTCAGTTGGTAAGAGTTGATGGTAGGGGTCACTTGTGCTGTAGACCCCACAAAGCCATAACCAAGATTGTCAACAAGGCGCTGTGCACCCTGGTAGTGTCTCCTTAATGGTGTGGGCTGTGTTTCCTTCAAATGGATTGGGTCCTCTGGTCAAACTAAATCTAACATTGAGTGGAAATTGTTCCGTTCGGCTACTTGGACACCATTTACAGCCATTCCACGGCAGAATTTCCACGAAAGTGCTCCTGCTGTGCAGACCATAACTGTAAGTATAGATCCAGTGTATCTAGGCGGCCGTCGATTTGACTACAGGTCCTCAGCTGACCTCTTTTATCCAACACACGACCATCATTGGCACGGAGGCAGAACCAGAATTCATCAGAAAACACAACAGTACTCCCCCTGCTCTCAATGAGTTTTCGCTTGTCGCCAATGAAGTCGAAAGTGGCGGCGGTTTGGGGTCAGTGGTATGTGGGCTGCAGGGGTCTGGCTCGGAGCTGTCCTTGAAGTAACTGATTTGTAACACCTCGTTGCGTGACTGTCGTGCCAACTGCTGCTCAAATTGCTGCTGCAGGTGCAATACGATGCGCCAGAGCTATATATCGAACACGACGGTCTTTCCTCTCGGTGATGCCATGCGACCGTCTGGAAACGAACCTTCTCGCGACAAAGGTAACTAACGCTCACGGCCGTTACAACAAGTATTTACAACAAACCTGATTTGCATTCTCATAGTGGCGCTCCTAGCGCCACTCTTACGCTAATGGCGCGAAATTTGAATAGACATCGTGTTTCAGAAGTGGAAACATGGCTGCCACCTGTTGCACAATGCCGACCCAGTAGCAAACGAAGAAGGTAGAAGAAGATGAATCACGGCAATTCCTGTTGAATATAGTAATGCCGACTTTACCACTGGTCCTAAAGTTTGCCTTATATACTTCTCGGGACTGTCTCCGGAAGAAAGACAGACAAGGAAAACAGCTGTCCATCTGGCGCAGAACGGTAAGAACGTGGAATCTGTAACATTATATCGTGTGTAAATACACCGGAAGGCACGTAAAGTAACGAACAGCGGATTCAACAGCACCTACCACCATATGGCTTCCTGTCACGTCAACATATCGTCAAGCATGGCTCTTTAATGCAATGCGATTAAATCAAGAGCTCCTCCAGTCCACCAAATTTTCAACATTCGTCTGCAGCACCACATCTCAAATGCTTCGATTCTCTTCTGATCCGGTTTTCCCACAGTCCCTGTTTCACTACCATACAATGGTGTGCTCCAAAGGTACATTCTCAGAAATTTCTTCCTCAGATTAAGGCCTATGTTTGATACTAGTAGACTTCTCTTGGCCATTAATGCCCTTTTTGCCAGTGATGGTCTACTTTTGATGTCCTTCTTGCTCCGTCCTTCATGGGTTGCCAGAGGTAGCACAATTCCTTAACTTCCTCTACTTCGTAATCATCAATCCTGATGTTAAGTTTCTTGAAATTCTCATTTCTGCTACTTCTCACAACTTTCTTATTTCTTCGTTTTATTCTCAAATACATATTCTGTACTCATCAGACTATTTTTGTCGCATTCAGCAGATCATGCAATTCTTCTTCACTTTCATTCAGGATAGCAATATCATCAGCGAATCGTATGATTGAGATCCTTTCACTTTGAATTTTATTTCCACTTCTGAACCTTTATTTTATTTTCATCAGTGCTTCTTCGATGGACAGATTGAACAGTAGAGGCGAAAGACTACATCCCTGTTTTACACACTTCTTAATCCGAGCCCTTCGTTCTTATTTATCCACTCTTATTGTTCCCTCTTGGCTCTTGTACATATTGTATAGTATCCGTCTCTCGCTATAGCTTACGCCTATTTTTTTAGAATTTCGAACATCTTGAACTATTTCACATCGTCGAACGCTTTTTCCCTCTTTGTTTCATTCCTTTCCTACTTGTAGTTCTGTATCCCTGATTTTCCCTTAACTTCATCCTTCTTTCATCGATCAACTAAAGTATTTCTTCTGTTTTGCACGGGTTCTTCACAGTTACCTTCTTTGTATCTATGTTTTTCTTTCCAACTTCTGTGATCGACCTTTCTACAGATGTCGTTTCCTTTTTAACTGTACTATTCCTTATTGCTGTATCTACAGCCTTAGAGAACTTCAAGGGTATCTCCTCATTGTTTAGTACTTCCGTATCCCACTTCTTTGCGTATTGATTCTTCCTGACCTCTTAAACTTCAGCGTACCCTTCATCGCTACTACATTGTGATCTGAGTCTATACCTTCTCCAGGGTACGCCTTACAATCCAGTACCTGGTTATGGAAACTCTGTCTGAATATGAGGTGATCTAACTGAAATCTTCCCGTATCCCCCGGCCTTTTCCAAGTATATCAAGAATGGTATTCGCTATTACTAGCTGCAATTTATTACAGAACTCAATTAGTCTTCCTCCTCTCTCATTCCTTGCCCCCAGCCCATATTCACCTGTAACCTTTTCTTCTACTCCTGCTACAACTGCATTCCATTCTCCCATGGCTATTAGATTTTCATCTCCCTTTACGTATTGTATTACCTTTTCAATATCCTCATATATTTTCTGTAACTCTTCATCTTCAGCTTGCAACGTCGGCATGTACACCCGAACTATCGTTGTTGGTGTTGGTTTGCTGTCGATTCTGATAAGAATAACCCTACCCTTGGACTGTTCACAGTAACACACTCTCTGCCCTACCTTCCTATTCATAACGAATCCTACTCCATTGTGCCATTTCCCTCTTTAAATTCTCTAGCTTGCCTAATATTCTACACTGCTACCCGTAGAATACCAGTTTAGTTTTTTGCGATGACGATAACCTCCGAAGTAGTTTCCATCTAGAGATCCAGAACATTTTCCCGGGGGATGCCTTCATCATTTTACTGTACAGGAGAGATACATGCCCTCGGGAAATACACTCCTGGAAATGGAAAAAAGAACACATTGACACCGGTGTGTCAGACCCACCATACTTGCTCCGGACACTGCGAGAGGGCTGTACAAGCAATGATCACACGCACGGCACAGCGCACACACCAGGAACCGCGGTGTTGGCCGTCGAATGGCGCTAGCTTCGCAGCGTTTGTGCACCGCCGCCGTCAGTGTCAGCCAGTTTGCCGTGGCATACGGAGCTCCATCGCAGTCTTTAACACTGGTAGCATGCCGCGACAGCGTGGACGTGAACCGTATGTGCAGTTGACGGACTTTGAGCGAGGGCGTATAGTGGGCATGCGGGTGGCCGGGTGGACGTACCGCCGAATTGCTCAACACGTGGGGCGTGAGGTCTCCACAGTACATCGATGTTGTCGCCAGTGGTCGGCGGAAGGTGCACGTGCCCGTCGACCTGGGACCGGACCGTAGCGACGCACGGATGCACGCCAAGACCGTAGGATCCTACGCAGTGCCGTAGGGAACCGCACCGCCACTTCCCAGCAAATTAGGGACACTGTTGCTCCTGGGGTACCGGCGAGGACCATTCGCAACCGTCTCCATGAAGCTGGGCTACGGTCCCGCACACCGTTAGGCCGTCTTCCGCTCACGCCCCAACATCGTGCAGCCCGCCTCCAGTGGTGTCGCGACAGGCGTGAATGGAGGGACGAATGGAGACGTGTCGTCTTCAGCGATGAGAGTCGCTTCTGCCTTGGTGCCAATGATGGTCGTATGCGTGTTTGGCGCCGTGCAGGTGAGCGCCACAATCAGGACTGCATACGACCGAGGCACACAGGGCCAACACCCGGCATCATGGTGTGGGGAGCGATCTCCTACACTGGCCGTACACCACTGGTGATCGTCGAGGGGACACTGAATAGTGCACGGTACATCCAAACCGTCATCGAACCCATCGTTCTACCATTCCTAGACCGGCAAGGGAACTTGCTGTTCCAACAGGACAATGCACGTCCGCATGTATCCCGTGCCACCCAACGTGCTCTAGAAGGTGTAAGTCAACTACCCTGGCCAGCAAGATCTCCGGATCTGTCCCCCATTGAGCATGTTTGGTACTGGATGAAGCGTCGTCTCACGCGGTCTGCACGTCCAGCACGAACGCTGGTCCAACTGAGGCGCCAGGTGGAAATGGCATGGCAAGCCGTTCCACAGGACTACATCCAGCATCTCTACGATCGTCTCCATTGGAGAATAGCAGCCTGCATTGCTGCGAAAGGTGGATATACACTGTACTAGTGCCGACATTGTGCATGCTCTGTTGCCTGTGTCTATGTGCCTGTGGTTCTGTCAGTGTGATCATGTGATGTATCTGACCCCAGGAATGTGTCAATAAAGTTTCCCCTTCTTGGGACAATGAATTCACGGTGTTCTTGTTTCAATTTCCAGGAGTGTATGACAGCCTTACTTAACCTTGATCTCAGTGAATCGCAGTTCTCATGTAGCAACGCCATGTTGGTTAATGTTACAAGGCACGGTCAATTAATCATGTAGACTTTTGGCCCTGCAACAGCTGCCCCTCCTCCGAAACCAGGCGTTTGTCTGGTCTCGCGATAGACAGCCCGCCCTTTGTCTCTTGGTAGTGTCGGCAGCATACTAGGCATGAACATGTCGAAGACTGAGCAACAATTCGTCAGCGACAATGTCGAAATCAGCTGTCGAGTTCATGTTCAAGATAACCTGAATGAATGAGCTCATGTCTGGGTAAGTAAAACATCCGCAAAACATAACAGAACCTACTAAAGACTGAACCATTCCTCAACTCATTACATGTTGAACACCTCAGTGGGCCGTTGGTACATTATTGCTAAAGAGGCAAAATCGCAACTGTTCGGAATACTCTGCACGCGTTGAATCAGCCAGTGTCGATCAGACCAAATGCGCACTGAGTTCGATTCTCTAGCCGTTGTTTGCTCATAAACTAGGTGCGGCGGACCTGCAGATACTAGCAGCAGCAATACTTGTCGGCTTTTCAGATTTGATTCCGATTCTTATTTACAGGGTGTAAGAACTGTAGGCAATCCATGACAGTTAGGGCGTTTTCACGACCACTGTTCTTACGCTGCTTTATATACACTCCTGGAAATTGAAATAAGAACACCGTGAATTCATTGTCCCAGGAAGGGGAAACTTTATTGACACATTCCTGGGGTCAGATACATCACATGATCACACTGACAGAACCACAGGTACATAGACACAGGCAACAGAGCATGCACAATGTCGGCACTAGTACAGTGTATATCCACCTTTCGCAGGAATGCAGGCTGCTATTCTCCCATGGAGACGATTGTAGAGATGCTGGATGTAGTCCTGTGGAACGGCTTGCCATGGCATTTCCACCTGGCGCCTCAGTTGGACCAGCGTTCGTGCTGGACGTGCAGACCGCGTGAGACGACGCTTCATCCAGTCCCAAACATGCTCAATGGGGGACAGATCCGGAGATCTTGCTGGCCAGGGTAGTTGACTTACACCTTCTAGAGCACGTTGGGTGGCACGGGATACATGCGGACGTGCATTGTCCTGTTGGAACAGCAAGTTCCCTTGCCGGTCTAGGAATGGGAGAACGATGGGTTCGATGACGGTTTGGATGTACCGTGCACTATTCAGTGTCCCCTCGACGATCACCAGTGGTGTACGGCCAGTGTAGGAGATCGCTCCCCACACCATGATGCCGGGTGTTGGCCCTGTGTGCCTCGGTCGTATGCAGTCCGGATTGTGGCGCTCACCTGCACGGCGCCAAACACGCATACCACCATCATTGGCACCAAGGCAGAAGCGACTCTCATCGCTGAAGACGACACGTCTCCATTCGTCCCTCCATTCACGCCTGTCGCGACACCACTGGAGGCGGGCTGCACGATGTTGGGGCGTGAGCGGAAGACGGCCTAACGGTGTGCGGGACCGTAGCCCATCTTCATGGAGACGGTTGCGAATGGTCCTCGCCGATACCCCAGGAGCAAAAGTGTCCCTAATTTGCTGGGAAGTGGCGGTGCGGTCCCCTACGGCACTGCGTAGGATCCTACGGTCTTGGCGTGCATCCGTGCGTCGCTGCGGTCCGGTCCCAGGTCGACGGGCACGTGCACCTTCCGCCGACCACTGGCGACAACATCGATGTACTGTGGAGACCTCACGCCCCACGTGTTGAACAATTCGGCAGTACGTCCACCCGGCCTCCCGCATGCCCACTATACGCCCTCGCTCAAAGTCCGTCAACTGCACATACGGTTCACGTCCACGCTGTCGCGGCATGCTACCAGTGTTAAAGACTGCGATGGAGCTCCGTATGCCACGGCAAACTGGCTGACACTGACGGCGGCGGTGCACAAATGCTGCGCAGCTAGCGCCATTCGACGGCCAACACCGCGGCTCCTGGTGTGTCCGCTGTGCCGTGCGTGCGATCATTGCTTGTACAGCCCTCTCGCTGTGTCCGGAGCAAGTATGGTGGGTCTGACACACCGGTGTCAATGTGTTCTTTTTTCCATTTCCAGGAGTGTAGTTCGAATGGTGCACCATTTCCGGTAGGCAGTTTGTATAATCCACGTTGCTCGGGAAACTAATCGGGAAACTTCATTCACGACATGGACTTGGAATCGTCCAAGTACGATAACTCTTTACCGCCTTTCATTCAAGTCTCACTGTCGGCCAGCCTTGCTGGGCTGATTCCATACAACCGATTGTCACATCCACACCACTTCAACCAACTGTCCCATCCACACCACTTCAATACCATGACCAATGTCAGTTATGGGATGTCACTTGATAGCCTAGTATCAGTTCTACACCGCCTATAGCGCTCCAAAGTGACGAATGCTCTTTTACTGAGGTGAGCAACGTTTTGTCTGGTGAGCTTAAATTTCACGTATTAATGTAACTGCTGTATTAACAAAATAAAGACCCGTTGAGTTGCCAGTAATTTCTTATTTATTACACGACTGGTTTCGAGCTCCATCTTCAGGTGCCACCAGCTGCAGACAAGATGAGGAGCTGGTAGCTTACAACGACTATCCGTTTGACATACCAAAACGAAAGGTAAAGCCGCGAAAAGTGGAATTACTCACATAATTAAGAAAACATAAATGCGTGGAAATCGTCGCAAGCAGTCACGACGGGTCACGTCCACGCCCAAAAAATGAATAGGAATGGAACAAAACTGTTTACGTATAGGAAAGGATCCGGGTAGTTACATTTAAAATGACAGTGTTTTGAGTGCTGTAGTGCGGGCTGTATACATCACAAGACGCCGAAACATCTTTGATATGTTCATTAATTGGAGCACTCATACGTAGAGTATGCTGAAAAAATAATAGTTCCATTTTCTGCCACCAGGTGAAAATATGGGTCTGTAAGCTGTCAGAATGTAACGTGGGTGCAAGAGAAGGGAAGGAACAATCCAACACATAATATCGATGGTTCTGGCACGTTTATTAGGATACGGTCACAAGGTGCAACACGTGTCCAAAATCGTCTACCGATTCACCAACATGCTGCATCCGTAACACAGCATTGTCGACGGTTGCTCACAACATATCCGGTATATTCAGAGCGATATGTCATCGTATGCTGTCCTTCATACCAGGAAGAGTCCGCATACATGGCTGATAGACACGATATTCCAGATATCTCACAGGCAAAAGTCACATGGATTTAGGAAGGTGGATCTGGGAGACCACACGTCTTGAAATCGCCTAGACATGATGCGGTCGCTATGGAAGGTTTATCGAAGTAAATCGTTCACCTAGCAGGCGACGTGTCGTGTCTTTCCCGAAAACAGTGGTGTGAACACAGTTGAGGTTTTACAAAGCTGGAATCACGTGTTGCACAATGACGTCTCCACGAAAGTCCACATAATACTCCCGTGAAGTATAACCTTGAAGAAAAACGCATCGTGAATGAAGGAGCTTTTGAAGCTACACACACAGTCATATGAGATGAGTACAGCGGATGATCCTGCAGGACATGTGGTGGAGTAGAATCCCTAAAGCGACAGTTTGTGCATTCACGTCGCCGTGCAAAGTGAAATGTGCGTCGTCCATTCACCCAATCGTGCATGGCCACATTTCTTCAATTTCCATGTGTGCCAAAAACGAAGGGCAAAGTCACGGCCTTGTAGCCTATCTTGAGGCTTCGTTTGGTGCACATTCTGAATCCTGTCGCGATACCAGTAGAAAATGCGCCGCAAAATCTTTTGAACTATTGACCAGGTGATAAAGAATTCCCAATACGCAGATCGAACATTGCCTGCAGAATCTGAGGCATTTGCTGCGGGGTTGGCTATAGCTGGAGCAACTTCATCAACAACTGCAAAGGGAATGGCCTTCTACCTTTCTCTGCTGCATCTCCTAATCTACCTGTTTCTTCAAATTTCGTAGCTCATTTATTGATTTTGGGCTTCTACACATCTCTTTCTGTCGGCGACATTCCCACAGTGCAGCGCTGCTATTACTGTCGCTCGGATAAAACTGCTCTACCAGCAGTGCACAGTATTTCTTCTCAGCAGCCATTGCGTATCGTATGGAAAACTTCGAACTTATTAACCCTTTCCGCCAAGAGTTACTTCAGAAAAGAGGGCCGGCCGCTGTGGCCGAGTGGTTCTAGGCGCTTCAGTCCAGAACCGCGCTGCTACTGCGGTCGCAGGTTCGAATCCTGCCTCGGGCATGGATGTATGTGATATCCTTAGGTTAGTTAGGTTTAAGTAGTTCTAAGTCTAGGGGACTGATGACCTCAGATGTTAACTCCCATGGTGCTTGGAGCCATTTGAACCATTATACTTCAGAAAAGAAATAAACACTCGTCATCAAACGATAAGCGGCATACTGACGTCAAAAAAGGAAACATTTCACGTTCTTGCTGCGCCATATTTTTACCTGGTGGCTGAAAGTGGAACTATTATTTTTTCACTCCACGGGTAACCGATTAATGAACATAACTATTACGTTTTAGCGTCTTGTCATTATATAGTAAGCACTGCAGCATTCAGAGAACGTCAGTTTAATTATAACCATCATGTAAATAAGAACCTGCATTCACGCATATGGTTGGTGCAGCCTGCAAGAAAGCCAGCCGAATGCGGCGGCTGAAGCAACTGACGTAGGAGCCAATGACATCGGGAATCAAAATAGATAGGAGAAAATATGCATGTAACAAGGGCTGACTGTACCATTCGCTTACATAAGTGTGGTTCAAAAGGTCGAGTAAATACAAAACTACAAAAAGAAGAATAGTGTGATCACATATAAACCTAAGTGTTCCACCAAAATGCCTAAAAGACGAAGTACAGAACGTATAAGCATAAAAATGCAACTAAAACAGAGGGCATGGTTAGTAAATACAATGTATTTAGAAATAAAGCAATTAAACGACAACAGGTCAAGTGCGACGAGAGAATGATGCGAACCGTTAACATCAGTGACCATGCATAGATTCGTGCCTGAGACCCAAAACAAAGGTTCCTCACCTCACTGGCTCCTACGTCAGTTGCTCGCGGCACCGCATTCAGTAGGCTTGCTGGCAGGCTGCACTAATCACTTCCTCGTCGGCTGTCAAGGTTGGGCCCTGGTTGCTGGTTCTACACGTGAGTGCAGTTGCTTATTTATTTTTTCTTCCCTTTTTGTCTGGATTCATCCCTCTACGTTAGCGTCTTTTTTCCAGTCCCATGCATTTGTTTGGCGTGAATGTGTCACCTCTTGCCTGACAAGCCCACCTGCCCCGCATTTACGTTACCTTAATTATTTGAGTAATACTACTTTTTATGCTTTCCCTTCATTTAGGTATGCCAACCCCATAGTCCTTGTAAGGTAGTAGCTCCTGCTCTTGTTCGCAGTTGGTGGCACACGAAAATGGTGTTTTAGGCTTTGAAACTGGTCACGTAATAAATAAGCTGAAGCGGATTTGTATTCCTTTCATACGTACCTCAGTTACGGAAGTTCGCCTGATCAAGTATTTTGTAAGTGCTATAGTAAAGGCTCTAAAGACTGAGCACTGGTTTAGAAAATGTACTTCGAGAGCTGTCAATACACCTCCTTCCAATGCTACTGCGGGTGTGCTTGTATTACGGCATGTGTATGTTTGATGGTTGTCATTGTTGTGTTGACAATAGGATGCTCCTACCTAAAATTGTATTAAATTAGCTCTGCCATTGACAACATGCAGCTAGGAAGAACAAGTGTATAAGTCCCCAACTTGTGGTAATACTTCACTCTAACTTAATTTGGATCGGTACTAGAAATCAAATCCCATGAAAAGTAGACCAACTGGGTACCGTGCAGATATTTATTATAAAAAACAACATGAAGAATGCAAGTTGAACAAATATTGAGATAGAACGTTAACGTCTGCTCATTAATCTAATTCTGAGATCGGTGAAACGTGTATGACATGACTCGAAATCGTGCTCCCGTTTATTCTATGGGAACACTTAGTGGTTGATAAAGTTAAGAAAGCCTCCACCATGACTGGCACCGACAGTAAAGAGTTCAGAGATGAACCAAATGTAACTTAACACATTTACTACTAAAGATTCCCTATCTGTCGAGCCATGGTGTGTATCAGTGTTGGGAAGAGCAATTTTGCAGCGCCAGTCTGGTCCATACTGCCAGCCCTCGTGCGGATAGCTGCAAATTCTGACTACATAGAGGATGTGAAATAGTGTCCGCAGACTCCTAGGGGCGGGAACTACTTCAGTATAATGCCGAACACGAATCAAGACTGCTGCTTGCTTATAAGCCAGGACCAGAGACCTTACTCAAGTGAGCAGTCGTAAAGGAGCACCTCATAATGGCTAAGTCCCCACAATGAAGCACAGATTCGTTTATCTGCTCCTAGTGGCGAAATCAACAGTATGAAATCTAATAGTGAAACTGCCTCGCCAGCAGTCTATCACAACGCTTTCCACCGATGTGTGTGCTATCTCCACGCACCAGAGGATCCCTCCAGTTTAGAGCAAACCTCACATCATTGGTGTGCACTCTCCGTGTGGCCAGTCTGCGCACCCATCACAAATGGAATGCCTCCTACTCTACGAGTCATGAAGCTGTCATCCAGCCGCCTACAACCCATATTCATTTCATAAAAACCTTCTGATACATTGTATCTCATCTTCCAACTGCAGATTCAGCCAATCAGATTTGTTTCTCTGTTTTGTGATGAGAATACTGCTTGGTGTCTTGAGTGAGAATTTCTGTGGCCATTAGCTCGTATCTGCTGCAGGCGTCCCCAACATATTCCTTCATGCTAGAAAGGCTGGTGGTGACGCTAGTAAAATGTTATTTCTCCAGTCCTAAATATTCAGCAATCAGCGTGCTCCCTATTCTGTTTAGCAACTATACGGGCCACCACATGGAGCCCATTCTGTGCGCTTCTTACGGTGTAGCGAACCTCAGCAGTAAACACTCCCATCGTCCTATTCTTTCCAGAGCCACAAAAACTGCCCTACCTCCAGCGCTGTCTCCCTCAGTCCAGGTCTCTTTCGTAGACTGTGGAGGTCCTCGACTTCACCTTGCTGTTAGAGCCTGCACCAAATTATGTTGCAAGTATGCACTTCTGCAGAAGTTTTAGTATGAGGTTACCCAGTATCAACCAACCAATAATTCTATCAACCCACCCAAAATGCGATCCCATACTAACTAAACGTGAAACATGTATCGTTAAAATTATTCATGTATGATGGAAATATTTTGCTGCCTTGCAACCTTCACAGAGCTATGTAAATCTAGAGTCACGCCGAAACTCCTCAAATGTCCACCTAAACAATTATATTTTACTACCTTACTCATATCTTCTATATAACACCACCTCCAGGTAGTTTATGACTCCACGGTCCAGTACAGGTCTCCTGCTACCAACCATACGTGCACACAATAGGCCATACACTTACCTAAGAAAATCTGGAAAAATATGATCAGACACCCACTGCAGCTTATGAAAAATGCACTTACAAATTCTTGTACTTTTCCATAGAGGAAGAAATATTTGTCCCTCATTTTGGATCACAAAGTTCCTAACTGGAAATAGATTGTACTATCGAAACCGAATTAAATGTTTTATACCTAGTAACTAACAGCCTATGGATGAAACATTATCCCTTTAAAAAGGTTTAAACAGGCTGTAGAGTCAATCTGGAGGAAAAGATATCTGGTATTGATCGCTGTTATATTTACAGCAATCGTTGGGCATATACACTATGTGATCAATAGTATCCGGACACCTGGCTGAAAATGACTGACAAGTTCGTGTCGCCCTCCATCGCTAATGCTGGAATTCAGTTGGCCCACCCTTAGCCTTGATGACAGCTTCCATTCTTGCGGGCATACGTTCAGTCAGGTGCTGGAAGGTTTTTTGGGGAATGGCAGCTCTTTCTTCACGGAGCCATCGATGTCGGTCGGTGAGGGCTGGCATGAAGTCGGAGTTCAAAAACATCACAAAGATGTTCTATAGGATGCAGGTCAGCCCAGTCCATTATAGGGATGTTACTGTCGTGTAACCACTTCGCCACAGGTCGTGCATTTTGAACAGGTGCTCGGTTGTGTTGAAAGATGCAATCGCCATCACCGAATTGCTCTTCAGCAGTGGGAAGGAAGAAGATGCTTAAAACATCAACGTAGGCCTGTGCTGTGATAGTGACACGCAAAGCAACAAGGGGTGCAAGCCCCCTCCATCAAAAACACGACCACACCATAACACCACCGCCTCCGAATTTTACTGTTACCATCACACACGCTGCCTGACACCCGATACAAGCGCTTTTCGCTTGCTATGTTACGAGATAAGTAATTGAGCTAATAATTAATTGATTTTGCTGAATATTCTATAGTATTTACGTGCATTAGTGTCAGATAGACTTGATAAATTGGGAGCTTCAGTTTTTATTGGTGTCTGAAAAGGAAAAGCTAAGTTTCTGTTTAGGATAGCTTCGCGTGTACGCAAGCGTTTGTTTACATTATTAACTGACGTTAAATAAGCGGGGTTATCAATTAAGTCAGTGTACAATACTCAGTATTTACGTTAATATTGTCATTTAGACTCGATACATTGAAGGTAGCAGTTTTTACACGTTTTATTTGGAAACGTGATTCTGACAGTGAATTCTAACCTCGCTTGTATACGTTTGAGTAGCGCAACCTGCGAGCGTTAACAGTTGAGAAAACATAAAATACCTGTTAAATTAGTGTTACACTACAATATGTGAGTAAATCAGTGTTATAATACAACTTCTGAGCCCTTCTTACATACGGTTTACTTAGCAGAATGTTAAAATTCACCTCGCCGTCTGTTTAAAGTCGTTAGCTTGTTGTGGGTTTTAATGATTGTGAACTGTAAGCCCATCGGTTCCTGTAAAGTAGACTTCGTGTTTGTTCTTTACATTCTGAACTCTTCTTGTTAGCTAAAGGTTTTGTTTTGTACATGCATCTGTCAGTATACAATACTCAGTCTTTACGTTTATTATTGTCATTTAGAATCGATTCATTGAAGATAGCAGTTTTTATGGTTTTATTTGGTCATTTCCGCGTGCACATAAACGTTAGTTTACATTAGAAATACGAGGGATAATAAGTAGGTGTAGCTTACCGTAAATTACTGTTTTGTTGTTTAATAATATTCGCTAGATAGCTCCTAGCAGTTTAATGTAGGTCAGTGTTATTTTTTCTTTAGTATTCACTAGATAGCCCCTAGCAGGAAAATAAGCACCAGATCTGACTTCTACCATACATTTTTATTGTTTTTCATTGTTGAGAGTCCTTCCTGCCAACCAGAGTGTAGCTGTTAACCTTGTGTGGCAGTAGGTTTTCTTAAGTTTCTTATAGTAAATCACATATTAGCTAGATGGAAAAAGACTGTGCCTGTTGTGTGGGCATGCAGGAGGAGCTGGCCACAGTCCAAACGCAGCTGGGAGTTTTGTTGGCCACAGTCAACAGGTTCCAGAGTGCCACCTTGAGGTGCGGTGAGGATGGTGTGCCTAGGACAGCCTCTGCTGTACTAGATGTGCAGGGAGGGGTGGGGGGTGGGGTGGGAGGGGATGTCAGAGCTCTCTGTCAGTGAGCCGACCTCAGATGCGACTGAGCCGACCGGCCTACTCTCACCTCGGTGTGGGTGGCGGACTGTGTCGAGGTCTCGAGCCTCAAGGCGAGGCTCCACGGAGGAAGCAGGCTCCTTCCAAATCCCTTGCACTTTGCTAATAGATTCAGTGTGCTACATGATGCTGGGCAGGGGGGGGGGGCGGAAGGGGGAGGCTGAGCTGGATCAGAATGCAAATTCTGGCAGGATAGTGGCCGCTACTTCAGCAAGGTCCGGACAGGCACGTGGGGATAGGGGTTTGTTAATCGGGAGCTCCAATGTAGGCGGGTCATGGAATAACATAGCGGCTAGGGCGGGGAAAAAGTCCAACGTTCACTCGGTGTGCTTGCCAGGGGCTTTGTCCGGGATGTGGGAGAGGCTCTTCCTGCAGCTATCGAGCGTGCGGGGTGCAGCCAGCTACGTATTGTTGCACATGTCGGCACCAACGATGCAGCCGTCGGGGTTCCGAGGAAATCCTTGTGTCCTTTCGGCGGCTGTCGAAATTGGCGAAGGCGGCCTCCATCTCTCGAGGAGTGAAAGCCAAACTGACGATTTGCAGCATCGTATACAGGGTCTACTGGGGTCCTCTGGTTTGGAGTCCAGTGGAGAATCTAAACATAAGCTACGTCGACTCAGTGACGAAAATGTTTGTAGATTCCTCGACCTACGCTATGGGGTGGAAGGTTTCAGGACGCCCCTAGATAGATCAGGGATGCACTACACACAAGAAGCAGCTACATGGGAGACACAGTACTTGTGGCGTGCACATGGGGATTCTTTTTTAGATCAGGTCCCTCCCCACAGGAAACAAACCGTTGGCCTGAAAAATTACCAGTTCATGACACTGATGTGGGTGTGCCAACTGTAAAAATTATTAGTTCGCCTAAACAGGTCATTCCAAAGGATTTAAGTATTCTTAATCTCATGTCAGTAAATTGTCGAGGATCCTCGAGTTACTCAACGAAATAAACAATAGTAATGTCAATATTGTATTAGGTACCGAAAGGTAGTTGAGACCAGACATAAATAGCAGTGACAGTGTGAATTCGGATTGGACTATGTTTAGGAAGGATAGACTGATGCTATGGGAAGTGGTGTATTCATCGCAATTAAAAGCTGTTTAAAGGCAGTTGAGATCGACACTAGGTCGGACTGTGAAATAGTCTGGATAAAGCTGTCGATCAGACCAGGAGTGATTATTGTACGAGTATTAGGATGATTTTATAGACCACCAGAGTCCCCAACAAACGTCGCAGAACGTTTCAGGGAAAGTCTTGAGTACATAGGAAATAAATATCCAAATTATCCATTACTTATAGGTAGAGACTTTAATCTGGCGTCCATTGGCTGGGAAAATTACACGTTTATCACAGGGGGTAGAAGCAAAGACTCGTGTGAAGTTATTCTAGGAGCGCTCTCAACATACAACCTTGAGCAATTGGTTAGAAAACCAACTCGAGATGGGAACATATTAGATAGTTTGGCAACAAACAGATCTGATCTTTTTGAGAAAGTTAATCTAGAAGAAGGTATTAGGTCATTGTGGGTTCTATGTAAGTGGAAGTTGAAAAAAAAAAAAAACAAAGAAACAGCTTAGAGTTTTCTTGTTTGGGAAAGCAAGCAAGTGTCATTAATGAATATTTTCATAGTCAGCTCCAAGCATTCACCGCGGGACACAAATATATTGAGCTTCTTTGGTCGGAATTTAAAGGTATTGTCCACCACGTGCTAGAGAAATATGTGCCTAGCAAAAATATAGGGGAGGGAAAGGATCCCCCTCGGTTCAACAAACATATTGGGAAGTTGCTAAGAAAGCAGAGAATTTTGTACAGTATTTTTAAATGTAGTCACTGCCCCACTGACAAAGAGAAATTATGCAAAATGAAAGCAGCTGTCAAAAAGTCAATGAGGGATTCTCTTAACGAATTTTAAAGCAATATTTTATCTGCAGGTTCTAAAAATAACACCAAAAAAATTTTGGTCTTACGTAAAATCCATGAACGCTACGAATAATTCAATACCTTCTCTTGCTGACAGTACGGGTAATGTAACAGATGATGATAAACAGACGGCCGAAATTCTGAACTTAGCTTTCAAAACCTCCTTTACGGTAGGGGACTGCAGCACCATTCCCCCTTTCAATCGCCGAACAAACGCTAGGATGGCTGACATAATGTTTAGTGTACCTGGGATTATAACACAATTGAGAAGGAAGGCATCTGGCCCAGACGGTATCTCCGTAAGATTTTATGTTGACTATGCTACAAATGTAACACCATTTTTATCCAACATCTATCAGATATCATTGGAACAGCGGAAAGTTCCAGGTGACTAGAAGAAGGCCCAGGTCATAGAAATCTATAAAAAGGGTAGAAAATCGGATGCACATAATTACTTCAGTGACATCGATTTGTTGTAGAATCACGGAACATATTTGTTGTTCAGGTATAATGACCTTTCTAGACTCTCAGAAGATCATCTGCAGGAACCAGCACGCTTTTAGGAAACAGTGGTCATGCGAGACACAGCTGGCCCTCTTTGTGCATGATATACAACAGGCTCCAGATACCGGCTCCCAGGTTGATGCCATATTTCTCGGCTTTCGAAAGGCGTTCGACTCAGTTCCGCTTTGCTCCAAAAAGTGCGCGCTTACTGTCTATCCGATGACGTATGCGTTTGGATAGAAAGTTTTCTAACAGACAGAGAGCAGTATGTCGTCCTGAATGGGGAGACTTCAACGCAAACAATCGTAACATCAGATGTGCCCGAGGGCAGCGTAATAGGTCCGCTGCTTTTTACGATTTACATAAACGATCTGGTTGATGATACTGACAGCGGCATTAAACTGTTTGCCGATGATGCTGTAGTCTACAGGAACGTAGTATCACACGAAGGTTGTGAACTAATCAGTGAGGATTTGCAGAAAATGAATGCGTGGTGTAATGAATGCAGTTATCTCTCAATATTAGTAAGTGTAACCTACTGCGTATAACAAAGCGAAAATCCTCATTAATGTATAAGTACAAAATAAATGCCCAGTCTGTGGAAGCGGTAACATCCGTCAATTATCTGTGTGACTATTCGAAATGATCTCAAATGGAACGATCAGATTACACAGGTAACGGATAAGGCGAACTCTAGATTCCGGTTTATAGGTAGAATCCTGAAGCGATGCTGTCCTTCAACAAAGCAAATTGCTTACAATACTTTAGTTCGTCCAGTCTTAGAGTATTGTTCGTCTGCATGGGACCCTTACCAATTGTATCTGATTCAAGAGATTGTGAATGTCCAAAGAAGAGCGGGAAGATTCGTGACTGGTACATTTAGCCATCGCGAGAGCGTTACAGATCTCACAGGAAGTTTGAAGTGGGACACACTTGCAGACAGACGACGCGCTAAAAGGAAGGGGCTGCTCACTAAATTCCAAAATCCGATCTTCGCCGAGGATGTAGAGCATATATTATTACCACGAACTTTCATAACGTGCAGTGATCACCATTCAAGGATAAGGGAAATCAGAGCTCTTACTGAGGCGTTCAGACAGTCGTTTTTCCCTCTCGCGATCCGCTAGTGGAACAGAGGAGGGGGGGGGGGGATATGACTTGGGGGCGAATAGTGCCCTCCGCCACACACAGTTTGGTGACTAGCGGAGCATACATTTAGATGTAGATGACGTTCACCGGGAATTCGCCATACCCACACCCTGCCATCGAATCACCACATTGCATACCGTGGTTCGTCACTTCACACAGTTTTCCCACTGTTCAATCGTCCACTGTTTACGCTACTTACACCAAGCGAGACGTCGTTTGGCATTCATCGGTGTGATATGTAGCTTACGAGCAGCCGCTCGACCATGAAGCCGTCCGGAGTGGCCGAGCGGTTCTAGGCGCTACAGTCTGGAACCGCGCGACCGCTACGGCCGCAGGTTCGAATCCTGCCTCGGGCATGGATGTGTGTGATGTCCTTAGGTTAGTTAAGTTTAAGTAGTTCTAAGTGCTAGGGGACTGATGACCTCAGAAGTTAACTCCCATAGTGCTCAGAGCCATTTGAACCATCGACCATGAAATCCAAGTTTTCTCATGCCCCGCCTAACTATCATAGTACTTGCAGTAGATTATGATACAATTTGGAATTCCTGTGTGATGGTCTGGATAGATGTCTGCCTGTTACACATTACGACCCTCTTCAACTGTCGGCGGTCTCTGTTAGTCAATGGATGAGGTCGAAGGATGGCTCTGAGCACTATGCGACTTAACTTCTGAGGTTATCAGTCGCCTAGAACTTAGAACTAATTAAACCTAACTAACCTAAGGACATCACACACATCAATTCCCGAGGCAGGATTCAAACCTGCGACCGTAGCGGTCGCGCGGTTCCAGACTGAAGCGCCTAGAACCGCTCGGCCACGCCGGCCGGCTCTCAGATTTTCTAGCTGCTCTGAAACATCAAGGCTTCCACTTCATCTTTGGTAGTGCCCTCCTGGAAACACGAATTTGGAGTTAATCCGGCATCCTTTGCCAACGAAGAGGTCATTACACTACTTTTTCAATTACAGACCGCTTGTCCTGCAATCTGTGGATGCATCCATTGCAATGGTTTCCATTATTTTCTGTATTCTCATGTCGTTGATCATTGCTGATTCTTACGGCCTGTAGGTACAGTCTGCCACCCCACGACCAAGACGTTGCCCTATAACTTTGTTCACTATTCCGCACTCTTTGACATGGGACTATTACCGGAAGCTTTGGCCGATATTTATGGCAGTTAACGGAAAGTAAATATATGACGGCTTGTTTTAAGAAATCGTACCAGGATTATTTTGAATGTCACGCCCCCCCCCCCCTCCCCTGTCACGGATATGCACCTGCGTAGGGGGGCGGTGGAACGGGGGGGGGGGGTTACGTGTCGCTGTTACCAAGTCATCATTTGTTTATTGAACCACTTCTCATTTGCCTTCGTATCTGGATCACTTTGGACAGCTTTCCACAACCAAAAAATGTGGGACTGAAACCGGGAATTGAAGCGTGGTCTCTACGTTTTCTGATGCTAATAAATGTAGACTGCAGCAATACTTGTAGCTGCAATGCCATTGTTGTTAGTAGTAACTGCAAAAGAGACAACACAAATGAAAATATTTCAAACATTAAATTATAATATGGTTTGTTGTTGATGTTTTCTCAGGTGAAGATGAATTCAGCGTCAGGATGCAGGATACGCATTCAAAAAAATTAAAACAATAAATGAGACGTTGTACTGAGCACGTAATGCGAGTGACACCAGCACAGTCAAGCTACGGTTATCATAAGCAAACGATTGCTGATCACCTTCATACCAACAAGTAACATCCTGCTTTCTGTAAAGATTCGGGAATAAAGATTAATGTCAATGAACGAGGTAAATTGTGTATTTCACGATAAATAAGGGAGTAGTGACCTTTGATTATACGATCAACAACTCACAAACAGCCATGGTATACATATATTTGGAATAATGTTAATACCAAGTATCTGTATGTCATGGTTAAATGACGTGAAGTGGTCGCGTAAATACAGTAGTTAGAGAAATGAAACGTTCTGATACATTTGTAAGTTACTGATATTCTAAAGTACAGAAAAAAGTTCGTTGCAGAACATTCGTTAATTCATAGTGGGATAGAGCTCAGCTGTTGTGTTCATATCATGTCGGACTAACGGAGGCGCCTAGTGTATAAAGAAAGGAATGTGGAATGGTCACAGTACTTTTCGACCAAAGAGAGAGACAGTAGCAAACTGCAGAAAGAAATGTCGCTCTCGGACATTTCACGATAGCGTGTAGCTTTAGAAATACGGTTTACACAGTTCAAAATACTGGCTTCCTAAGCAAAATCGTTCGATCTCTCAACGCCCTGATATCTCAAAGATCATTTTTCCTATAACTCTATCCGTGAGTTGGAAAATAAAAAGCTTTAAAATGTCGTCAAATAGACGAACTCGTTGCCATAAACAAGTTATAATTAATTGACGAGAAAAATAGCTTTCGATGTAATTTGGCACTAAGCATGAAAGCTAGATACAAAGGATGAAACAAAAGGCGCTACTTACTGCGATCTAAATATTGTTTGTAGTTTTTGCAGGTATATATTTTCTCTAGAAAACAAGTGTATACGCTCTGAAATGTTTGGATGACACTTCCATGCATTTAGTTATGAGGAGTGTAAAGAATTTACCACACGATCTTTGACAAGAACCTCTGCTATGAGTAATGATTTGAACATTAATTACCTCTATTGCCACTGTTTAGTCCCAAGGTTTTTTACTATAGTGCAATTGTTTCATAAAAAGAATAGTCCTTCATACCTTCACTTTCTCTGGTCAGATGCCAAACTGTAAACCAGACGGCTCTCGCAACTCACGCGATTTTGGCGTAAACGTACAAACGAAAATAAGCTCTCGAAATAGAGGAAACTCAATGTAGAGGCAGGGGCGCTGCAGCAGACATCTGTCTCGAGCAGTCGATCGCGATAAGAAAGTCGTTCGTGTAAGACGGATTTAGAGCTTATTTGGAGAGGAATTAGGAAAGGGTGACATGAAAGAAGGATGTGGCAGTACTCTGACGTTTATCTGTTGGTATGTTGTTCTACTTATTTCTCTATTAAAATGGCCACAGCAACGAACTTGTCAAATAATATTGCTACTGAGTAACTGTACGGAAGTATAACAGCTTTTTAACTGTCTTCTGGAGAGGAATCGTATTTCCTCAGTGGACTGGGGTACGAGAGACCGCACGCAGGCAGTCGGGGAGAGCGACTGAATGCGAGGCGGCTATGAGAAATCAGGAGAAAGCCGAGCGGTCAGCGCGTGGTGAACAAAGGCGGCAGGCAGTCTGTGGACTGGGGGCCGGCGGCGACGCATTGTTCGCGTGCAGGCAGGGCCGTGGGGTGGCCCAGCCCTGGCTGCCTGCCTGCCTGCGTACCGTTACGCCGCGCTCTGCACCCCGCGCCGCTACACACCGCGGCGCGTCGTCACAGCGCGGCTTTGCAGCTGCCGTCGCCTGCAAGTTCCAACAGTCTGTACGGGCAGCAGCTCCTACAACAGTTTTCGACGATTTTTTGATTTTAATTCTGCGCTTATAAATCGAAAAGAAATATATCTGAAAAATAATCGGGGTTTAGAAAAGGACGCTTAATGTTTTTACACAACAACAAGTTACAGAACCCCTGCTTTTCTAGATTTTGAAAAATCATTAGATAATATGAACAGAAAATTCTGTGTAATATACACTAAAGAGCCAGAGAAACTGGTAC
The DNA here is from genome assembly GCF_023864275.1 of Schistocerca cancellata. Lineage (NCBI taxonomy): Eukaryota > Metazoa > Arthropoda > Insecta > Orthoptera > Acrididae > Schistocerca > Schistocerca cancellata. Next base: position 540,854,133 of record NC_064628.1, on the reverse strand, counting down.
ACCTGCCTAATATCTTGTAGGGCCCCCGCGAGCACGCAGAAGTGCTGCAACACGACGTGGCTTGGACTCGATTAATGTCTGAATTAGTGCTGGAGGGAACTGACATCATGAATCCTGCAGGGCTGTCCATATCTCTTCTGAACAGCACGTTGCAAGGCATCCCAGATCTGCTCAAAAATGTTCACGTCTGGGGAGTTTGGTGGCCAGCGGAAGTTTTTAAACTCAGAAGACTGTTCCTGGAGCCACTCTGTAGCAATTCTTGGCGTGTGGGGTGTCGTATTGTCTCGCTGGAATTGTCAAAGTCCGTCGAAATACATAATGGACATGAATGGATGCCGGTGATCAGACAGGATGCTTAAGTGCGTGTCACCTGTCAGAGTCCTATCTAGACGTTTCAGATGTCCCCCATATAACTCCAACTGCACACGCCCCACACCATTACTGAGCTTCCACCAGCTTGAAGATTCCCCTCCTTCCATGCAGGGTCATTGAATTCATGAGGTTGTCGCTATACCCGTACACGTCCATCCACTCGCTACGATTTGAAACGAGACTCGCCCGACCGGGCAACATGTTTCCAGTCGTCAACAGTCTAATATCGGTGTTGACAGGCTGAGGCGAGGCGTATAGCTTCGTGTCGTGCAGTCATCAAGAGTACACGTGTGTACCTTCGGCTCCGAAGGCAACGCATATATAAGGCAACAAGTGTCTGGCGCAGTTGTTAGATCGGTTACTGCTGATGCAATGGCATGTTACCAAGATCTGAGTGAGTTTGAACGTGTTGTTATTTCGTTGAATGGTTCGCTTGCTGACACTTGCTGATGGTCCAACAATGAAATCTGCAGCAATTGGCCGAAGGGATGCACTTCTGTCATGTTAAACGATTCTCTTCAGTCGTCGTTGGTCCCGTTCTTGCAGGATCTTTTCCGGTCGCAGCAATGTCGGAGATTTGACGTTTTACCAGATTCCTGGTAGTCACAGTACACTAGTGAAATGGTCGTACGGGACGATCCTCACTTCATCGCTACCTCGGAGATGCTGCGTCCCATTGCTAGTGCGCCGACCATAACAACACGTTCAAACTCAATCAAATATTGGTAACATGCCATTGTATCAGCAGTAACCGATCTAACAACTGCGCCAGACACTTGTTGCCTTATATAGGCGTTGCCGTCTGCCTGTTTACATATCTTTGTATTTGAATACTCGTATCTATACCAGATTCTCTGGCGCTTCAGTGTAATACCTGAACGATGTTATCCGTTTCATCTCAAAGAAGCTCTTAAAAGTCTATTAACAAACACCCGAAATCGTTGTGGATATTGTAAACACAACACACAGCTAGTGATCACAAACCACAGAGTTAAGTAAGTATGGTATCCTTCCCTGATTTTCTTCAATATGTATGTACATGATTAGTAATTGCAAAATAGTGAATAAGAAGGGAGTTTATGTTGATCCCCACTTCAAACTAAATGCAATCTTATGTGAAAGCACTTGTTGTTGTTGTGGTCTTCAGTCCTGAGACTGGTTTGATGCAGCTCTCCATGATAATCTATCCTGTGCAAGCTTCTTCATCTCCCAGTACCTACTGCAACCTACATCCTTCTGAATCTGCTTCGTGTATTCATCTCTTGGTCTCCTTCTACGATTTTTACCCTTCACACTGCCCTCCAATGCTAAAGTTGTGATCCCTTGATGCCTCAGGACACGTCCTACCAACCGATCCCTTCTTCTAGTCAAGTTGTGCCACAAACTTCTCTTCTCCCCAATCCTATTCAATATCTCCTCATTAGTTACGTGATCTACCCACCTAATCTTCAACATTCTTCTGTAGCACCACATTTCAAAAGCTTCCATTCTCTTCTTGTCCAAACTATTTATTGTGCATGTTTCACTTTCATACATGGCTACACTCCATACAAATACTTTCAGAAACGACTTCCTGACTCTTAAATCTATACTCGATGCTAACAAACTTCTCTTCTTCAGAAACGCTTTCCTTGCCATTGCCAGTCTACATTTTATATCCTCTCTGCTTCGACCATCATCAGTTATTTTTCTCCCCAAATAGTAAAACTCCTTTACTACTTTAAGTGTCTCATTTCCTAATCTAATTCTCTCAGCCTCACCCGACTTAATTCGACTACATTCCATTATCCTCGTTTTGCTTTTGTTGATGTTCATCTTATGCCCTCCTTTCAAGTCACTGTCCATTCCGTTCAACTGCTCTCCCAAGTCCTTTGCTGTCTCTGATAGAATTACGATGTCATCGGCGAACCTCAAAGTTTTTATTTCTTCTCCCTGGATTTTAATACCTACTCCAAATTTTTCTTTGTTTCCTTTACTGCTTGCTCAATATACAGATTGAATAACATCGGGGAGAGGCTACAACCCTGTCTCACTCCCTTCCCAACCACTGCTTCCCTGTCATGCCCCTCGACTCTTATAACTGCCATCTAGTTTCTGTACAAATTGTAAATAGCCTTTAGCTCCCTGTATTTTACCCCTGCCACCTTTAGAATTGGAAACAGAGTATTCCAGTCAACATTGTCAAAAGCTTTATCTAAGTCTACAAATGCTAGGAACGTAGGTTTGCCTTTCCTTAATCTTCCTTCTAAGATAAGTCGTAAGGTCAGTATTACCTCACGTGCTCCAAAATTTCTACGGAATCCAAACTGATCTTCCCCGAGATCGGCTTCTACCAGTTTTTCCATTCGTCTGTAAAGAATTCGCGTTAGTATTTTGCGGCTGTGACTTATTAAATTGATAGTTCGGTAATTTTCACATCTGTCAACACCTGCTTTCTTTGGGATTGGAATTATTATATTCTTCTTGAAGTCTGAGGGTATTTCGCCTGTCTCGTACATCTTGCTCACAAGATGGTAGAGTTTTGTCAGGACTGGCTCTCCCATGGCCGTCAGTAGTTCTAATGGAATGTTGTCTACTCCCAGGGCCTTGTTTCGACTCAGGTCTTTCAGTGCTCTGTCAAACTCTTCACGCAGTATCGTATCTCCCATTTCATCTTCATCTACACCCTCTTCCATTTCCATAATATTGTCCTCAAGTACATCGCCCTTGTATAGACCCTCTATATACTCCTTCCATCTTTCTGCTTTCCCCTCTTTGCTTAGAACTGGGTTTCCATCTGAGCTCTTGATATTCATACAAGTGGCTCTCTTTTCTCCAAAGGTCTCTTTAATTTTCCTGTAGGCTGTATCTATCTTACCCCTAGTGAGATAAGCCTCTACATCCTTACATTTGTCCTCTAGCCATGCCTGCTTAGCCATTTTGCACTTCCTGTCGATCTCATTTTTGAGACGTTTGTATTCCTTTTTGCCTGCTTCATTTACTGCATTTTTATATTTTCTCCTTTCATCAATTAAATTCAATATTTCTTCTGTTACCCAAGGATTTCTACTAGCCCTCGTCTTTTTACCTACTTGATCCTCTGCTGCCTTCCCCTCAGAGCTACCCATTCGTCTTCTACTGTATTTCTTTCCCCCATTCCTGTCAATTGTTCCCTTACGCTCTCCTTGAAACTCTGTACAACCTCTTGTTCTTTCAGTTTATCCAGGTCTCATCTCCTTAAATTCCCACCTTTTTGCAGTTTCTTCAGTTTAAATCTACCGTTCATAACCAATAGATTGTGTTCAGAGTCCACATCTGCCCCTGGAAATGTCCTACAATTTAAAACCTGGTTCCTACATCTCTGTCTTACCATTATAGAATCTATCTGATACCTTTTAGTATCTCCAGGATTCTTCCATGTATACAGCCTCCTTTCATGATTCTTGAACCAAGTGTTAGCTATGATTAAGTTATGCTCTGTGCAAAATTCTACCAGACGGCTTCCTCTTTCATTTCTTAGCCCCAATCCATATTCACCTACTATGTTTCCTTCTCTCCATTTTCCTACTGTCGAATTCCAGTCACCCATGACTATTAAATTTTCGTCTCTCTTCACTACCTGAATAATTTCTTTTATCTCATCGTACATTTCAATAATTTCTTCGTCATCTACAGAGCTAGTTGGCATATAAACTTGTACTACTGTTGTAGGCATGGGCTTCGTGTCTATCTTGGCCACTATAATACGTTCACTATGCTGTTTGTAGTAGCTTACCCGTACTCCTATTTTTTTATTCATTATTAAACCAACTCCTGCATTACCCCTATTTGATTTTGTATTTAGAAAGCCCTTGAGGGTTTCTTACTAAAATAAACGTAATTAACATTCGACACCTTTATTCTTCATGTTTACGTATTTATTTCACATCTTAGTAACCCCTGCGACAAACACATTCAACGATCTTACGTTTTGTTAATATCTTCACTGTAGAATGTTTGTTGCACGTGCCACCATGTCACCTCTGTTTGCACAGCTTCATCATTGTCAAAGTGAAGTGCTCGAAGTTATTTTTTAAGTTTTGCAATCAAGAGAAAATAGAATGGGGCCAAGTCAGGATGGTATGGATTATAATCGATGACAATGAACCCAAGCTGTCGGATTGCTGCAAACGTCGCAGAACTCATGTGTGGTCTGGGTTCTCACGTTCAAGGAGAGGGCGTTGTTTGCGTGGAAGAACTCCTTGGATTCGTAACTTAATTACACCGCGCTGTTCTCACGCACCGACATAGTTACTTAGCACATCGCCATGTTTGGAAGTAAAATTCGGAACCCTCTAGAGTTGCAGATATGTAGACATCAAGACATTAAGAAAAAGATGTAGAATGTTAATAACGTTCATTTTATTTAAAAACTTTGAGACTTTTCACATAAAAAATTGTTGTTGTTGTGGTCTTCAGTCCTTAGACTGGTTTGATGCAGCTCTCCATGCTACTCTATCCTGTGCAAGCTTCTTCATCTCCCAGTACCTACTGCAACCTACATCCTTCTGAATATGCTTAGTGTACTCATCTCTTGGTCTCCCTCTACGATTTTTACCCTCCACGCTGCCCTCCAATGCCAAATTTGTGATCCCTCGATGCCTCAGAACATGTCCTACCAACCGATCCCTTCTTCTAGTGAAGTTGTGCCACAAACTTCTCTTCTCCCCAATCCTATTTAATACATCCTCATTAGTTACGTGATCTACCCACCTTATCTTCAGCATTCTTCTGTAGCACCACATTTCGAAAGCTTCTATTCTCTTCTTGTCCAAACTAGTTATCGTCCATGTCTCACTTCCATACATGGCTACACTCCATACAAATACTTTCAGAAACGACTTCCTGACACCTAAATCTATATTCGAAGTTAACAAATTTCTCTTCTTCAGAAACGCTTTCCTTGCCATTGCCAGTCTACATTTTATATCCTCTCTACTTCGACCATCATCGGTTATTTTACTCCCTAAATAGCAAAACTCCTTTACTACTTTAAGTGTCTCATTTCCTAATCTAATTCCCTCAGCATCACCCGACTTAATTTGACTACATTCCATTATCCTCGTTTTGCTTTTGTTGATGTTCATCTTATATCCTCCTTTCAAGAAACTGTCCATTCCATTCAACTGCTCTTCCAAGTCCTTTGCTGTCTCTGATAGAATTACGATGTCATCGGCAAACCTCAAGGTTTTTACTTCTTCTCCATGAATTTTAATACCTACTCCGAATTTTTCTTTTGTTTCCTTTACTGCTTGCTCAATATACAGATTGAAGAACATCGGGGAGAGGCTACAACCCTGTCTCACTCCTTTCCCAACCACTGCTTCCCTGTCATGCCCCTCGACTCTTATAACTGCCATCTAGTTTCTGTACAAATTGTAAATAGCCTTTCGCTCCCTGTATTTTACCCCTGCCACCTTCAAAATTTGAAAGAGAATATTCCAGTCAACACTGTCAAAAGCTTTCTCTAAGTCTACAAATGCTAGAAACGTAGGTTTGCCTTTTCTTAATCTTTCTTGCAAGATAAGTCGTAAGGTCAGTATTGCCTCACGTGTTCCAACATTTCTACGGAATCCAAACTGATCTTCCCCGAGGTCGGCTTCTACCAGTTTTTCCATTCGTCTGTAAAGAATTCGCGTTAGTATTTTGCAGCTGTGACTTATTAAACTGATAGTTCGGTAATTTTCACATCTGTCAACACCTCCTTTCTTTGGGATTGGAATTATTATATTCTTCTTGAAGTCTGAGGGTATTTCGCCTGTCTCATACATCGTGCTCACCATATGGTAGAGTTTTGTCATGACTGGCTCTCCCGAGGCCATCAGTAGTTCTAATGGAATGTTGTCTACTCCCGGGGCCTTGTTTTGACTCAGGTCTTTCAGTGCTCTATCAAACTATTCACGCAGTATCTTATCCCCCATTTCGTCTTCATCTACATCCTCTTCCATTTCCATAATATTGTCCTCAAGTACATCGCCCTTGTATAAACCCTCTATATACTCCTTCCACCTTCCTGCTTTCCCTTCTTTGCTTAGAACTGGGTTGCCATCTGAGCTCTTGATATTCATACAAGTGGTTCTCTTCTCTCCAAAGGTCTCTTTAATTTTCCTGTAGGCAGTATCTATCTTACCCCTAGTGAGACAAGCCTCTACATCCTTACATTTGTCCTCTAGCCATCCCTGCTTAGCCATTTTGCACTTCCTGTCAATTTCATTTTTGAGACGTTTGTATTCCTTTTTGCCTGCTTCATTTACTGCATTTTTATATTTTCTCCTTTCATCAATTAAATTCAATATTTCTTCTGTTACCCAAGGATTTCTATTAGCCCTCGTCCTTTTACCTACCTGATCGTCCGTTGCCTTCACCACTTCATCCCTCAGAGCTACCCATTCTTCTTCTACTGTATTTCTTTCCCCCATTCCTGTCAATTGTTCCCTTATGCTCTCCCTGAAACTCTCTACAAACTCTGGTTCTTTCAGTTTATTCAGGTCCCATCTCCTTAAATTCCCACCTTTTTGCAGTTTCTTCAGTTTCAATCTGCAGTTCATAACCAATAGATTGTGGTCAGAATCCACATCTGCCCCAGGAAATGTCTTACAATTTAAAACCTGGTTCCTAAATCTCTGTCTTACCATTATATAATCTATCTGAAACCTGTCAGTATCTCCAGGCTTCTTCCATGTATACAGCCTCCTTTCATGATTCTTGAACCAAGTGTTGGCTATGATTAAGTTATGCTCTGTGCAAAATTCTACAAGGCGGCTTCCTCTTTCATTCCTTCCCCCCAATCCATATTCACCTACTATGTTTCCTTCTCTCCCTTTTCCTACTGACGAATTCCAGTCACCCATGACTATTAAATTTTCACCTCCCTTCAATACCTGAATAATTTCTTTTATCTCATCATACATTTCATCTATTTGTTCATCATCTGCAGAGCTAGTTGGCATATAAACTTGTACTACGTTAGTAGGCATGGGCTTTGTGTCTATCTTGGCCACAATAATGCGTTCACTATGCTGTTTGTAGTAGCTAACCTGCACTCCTATTTTTTTATTCATTATTAAACCTACTCCTGCATTACCCCTATTTGATTTTGTATTTATAACCCTGTAATCACCTGACCAAAAGTCTTGTTCCTCCTGCCACCGAACTTCACTAATTCCCACTATATCTAACTTTAACCTATCCATCTCCCTTTTTAAATTTTCTAACCTACCTGCCCGATTAAGTGATCTGACATTCCACGCTCCGATCCGTAGAACGCCAGTTTTCTTTCTCCTGATAACGACGTCCTCTTGAGTAGTCCCCGCCCGGAGATCCGAATGGGGGACTATTTTACCTCCGGTATATTATACCCAAGAGGACGCCATCATCATTTAATCATACAGTAGAGCTGCATGTCCTCGGGAAAAATTACGGCTGTAGTTTCCCCTTGCTTTCAGCCGTTCGCAGTACCAGCACAGCAAGGCCGTTTTGGTTATTGTTACAAGGCCAGATCAGTCAATCATCCAGACTGTTGCCCCTGCAACTACTGAAAAGGCTGCTGCCCCTCTTCAGGAACCACATGTTTGTCTGGCCTCTCAACAGATACCCCTCCGTTGTGGTTGCACCTACGGTACGGCCATCTGTATCGCTGAGGCACGCAAGCCTCCCCACCAACGGCAAGGTCCATGGTTCATGGGGGGGGGGGGGGCATAAAAAATTAGGATTCATTAATGTCATGTTATGTCATCTAATTATAAAATGGCCTATTGTGAATTAATGAATCATAAAAAATTAGGATTTATTAATTCACAATAGGCCATTTTATAATTAGATGACATAACACTGGCACCAGAAAATGAAGATGGCCATGAGATGGAAGTCCATAGGCGACTGTATCATTGGAGAAAGACTCCTGGTAAATGCGCTGAAAGCAGAAAAGTAGGAAGACCATACCACTGAAAGAGTACCATAACAGGCATGAAGCACGGGGATGTGGTAGAAGAAGAGGAAATTGCTATAGAAAGCAAGCACCTGTAAAACCAATTTTCGTTTGTCTGTTAGAAAGTATTAATTGCTGCTACCAGTCACCTTTTATATAGTTATGTCGAGTCTTGTTTGGTTCATGTTCACTGTGTATGAATTTTTATTACACCAAACCATTATCATAGGCGGTGACGTCTCTCATATCATAATCCACCTATTGCGTAAATCAGTTATGTGCATACCTTTTCGGAAATTGATTGGGAGAACCAAAAGGGAAATAATAATACACGGAAAATGCGTTTATGACTACTGCTCTGGCCTGGTAAAACAATTCCCTTTCTGCACACTTTTCGTAGGCGTTTTACAGTTATTATGCAGGGTGAACCAAAATTCGCGCACTCGCACACAACAGTACGATTTCTTGCATACTAACGATACAAAATATCTCTTTCAAAATTTCATCCCGAGCATATTTTCAGTAGAAAATGGGGATGAAAGAAAGACAGTTTTGCAACTCTGTAACCACATGGCCAAAAAGAATGTTTGTTCGATAATTTCCACCTGGACGAGCAGAGTGGAACGCAGTAACTTGTACAGAAGTGTGCATTATCAGTCATGAGACATGACCCCCAATTTCAAAATAACTGCAACATATACTATCTTTTATGTTGAAATATGGAACCACTGTTGCTGAACAAGGTCAGAGGAGAATGCAGTATTTTGCGTTGTGGACTTTACACGAGGATTATAACAGACTATTGCCAGACGAGGCCAGAGCAGAATGGAGCAACGTGTACAGAAATTGGCTTTGTCAGGCTTTACACATGGGCACCCTTTTTGAGAAGCACTACAACACAAATAATAGAACGAAATTACTTCCAATTCAATAATGAATTTTATTTAAAAGAAGATGGTTTACTAAGGGGGTCCCAAGTTCCAGGAGCCTAGTTGCTGTTGTGTTATGTTGTTGTGGCCTTCAGTCCAGAGACTGGTTTGATGCAGCTCTCCATGCTACTCTATCCTGTGAACGCTTCTTCATCTTCCAGTACTTACTGCAACCTACATCCTTCTGAATCTGCTTAATGTATTAATTTCTGGGTCTCCCTCTACGATTTATACCCTTCACACTGCCCTCTAATACTAAATTGGTGATCCCTCGATGCCTCAGGACATGTCATACCAACCAATCCCTTCTTCCAGTCATGTTGTGCCACAAATTTCTCTTCTCCCCGATTCTATTCAATACCTCCTCATTAGTTATGTGATCTACCCATCTAATCTTCAGCATTCTTCTGTAGCACCACATTTCGGAAGCTTCTATTCACTTCTTGTCCATACTATTTATCGTCCATGTTTCACTTCCATACATGGCTACACACCATACAAATACTTTCAGAAACGACTTCCTGACACTTAAATCTATACGCGATGTTAACAAATTTCTCTTCTACAGAAACGCTTTCCTTGCCATTGCCAGTCTACATTTTATATCCCCTCTACTTTGACCATCATCAGTTATTTTGCTCCCCAAATAGCAAAACTCCTTTACTACTTTAAGTGTCTCATTTCCTAACCTAATACCCTCAGCATCACCCGATTTAATTCGACTACATTCCACTATCCTCGTTTTGCTTTTGTTGATGTTCATCTTATATCCTCCTTTCAAGACACTGTCCATTCCTTAGCTGTCTCTGTCAGAATTACAGTGTTGTCGGGTAACCTCAAAGTTTTTATTTCTTCTCCATGGATTTTAATTCTTACTCCGAATTTTTCTTTCGTTTCCTTTACTGATTGCTCAATACACAGATTGAATAACATCAGGGATAGGCGACAACCCTGTCTCACTCCCTTCCCAAACAATGCTTCCCCTTTCATGCACCTCGGCTCTTATAACTGCCATCTGGTTTCTGTGCGAATTGTAAATATCTTTTCGCTCCCTATCTTTTACCCATGCTACCTTCAGAACTTGAAAGAGAGTATTCCATTCAACATTGTCAAAAGCTTTCTCTAAGTCTACAAATGCTAGAAACGTAGGTTTGCCTTTCCTTACGAGAGTAATTAGAATCAACAATAAGAAACATCTCCTACGGCTGCAAGAAAATTACCACATACAGAAAACCAAAGCAGAAAGAAAAACCCAGTTGAATGATTAAGTACACATGCCAAGCAATTCATTATTTACACTAATACACTCCTGGAAATTGAAATAAGAACACCGTGAATTCATTGTCCCAGGAAGGGGAAACTTTATTGACACATTCCTGGGGTCAGATACATCACACGATCACACTGACAGAACCACAGCCACATAGACACAGGCAACAGAGCATGCACAATGTCGGCACTAGTACAGTGTATATCCACCTTTCGCAGCAATGCAGGCTGCTATTCTCCCATGGAGACGATCGTAGAGATGCTGGATGTAGTCCTGTGGAACGGCTTGCCATGCCATTTCCACCTGGCGCCTCAGTTGGACCAGCGTTCGTGCTGGGCGTGCAGACCGCGTGAGACGACGCTTCATCCAGTCCCAAACATGCTCAATGGGGGACAGATCCGGAGATCTTGCTGGCCAGGGTAGTTGACTTACACCTTCTAGAGCACGTTGGGTGGCACGGGATACATGCGGACGTGCATTGTCCTGTTGGAACAGCAAGTTCCCTTGCCGGTCTAGGAATGGTAGAACGATGGGTTCGATGACGGTTTGGATGTACCGTGCACTATTCAGCGTCCCCTCGACGATCACCAGTGGTGTACGGCCAGTGTAGGAGATCGCTCCCCACACCATGATGCCGGGTGTTGGCCCTGTGTGCCTCGGTCGTATGCAGTCCTGATTGTGGCGCTCACCTGCACGGCGCCAAACACGCATACGACCATCATTGGCACCAAGGCAGAAGCGACTCTCATCGCTGAAGACGACACGTCTCCATTCGTCCCTCCATTCACGCCTGTCGCGACACCACTGGAGGCGGGCTGAACGATGTTGAGGCGTGAGCGGAAGACGGCCTAACAGTGTGCGGGACCGTAGCCCAGCTTCATGGAGACGGTTGCGAATGGTCCTCGCCGATACCCCAGGAGCAACAGTGTCCCTAATTTGCTGGGAAGTGGCGGTGCGGTCCCCTACGGCACTGCGTAGGATCCTACGGTCTTGGCGTGCATCCGTGCGTCGCTGCGGTCCGGTCCCAGGTCGACGGGCACGTGCACCTTCCGCCGACCACTGGCGACAACATCGATGTACTGTGGAGACCTCACGCCCCACGTGTTGAGCAATTCGGCGGTACGTCCACCCGGCCTCCCGCATGCCCACTATACGCCCTCGCTCAAAGTCCGTCAACTGCACATACGGTTCACGTCCACGCTGTTGCGGCATGCTACCAGTGTTAAAGACTGCGATGGAGCTCCGTATGCCACGGCAAACTGGCTGACACTGACGGCGGCGGTGCACAAATACTGCGCAGCTAGCGCCATTCGACGGCCAACACCGCGGTTCCTGGTGTGTCCGCTGTGCCGTGCGTGTGATGATTGCTTGTACAACCCTCTCGCAGTGTCCGGAGCAAGTATGGTGGGTCTGACACACCAGTGTCAATGTGACTTTTTTCCATTTCCAGGAGTGTAGATAAAATGATAGAATAACGCTAACAAAAAGGATTAATATAATGATACTATCCAATATAATAATAAAAATACCACCCAACTTCTCTACACCCACTTATTTCTGAACCCCTCCACAGAATATTGAAACGAAAAGTCAAATCAGCTCTCAGTAAAGCCTTCAACCACTCGCTAACAGGTAGTACAACACCATAAAATTCAAACAACCAACCTCCTCCCCCTCCCCCCCCCCCCAAAAAAAATCTCTTCAGATCTCTCTCTCCCCCTCTCTCTCATACAGACACACACGGTATAAACGTCATAAGCAGAAGTTGGTCTTGATCATATACTTCGTTAGGTTGGCAACGAGTAGGTAAACATGCCAAAGAGGAGCAAACACGTAACTACAAAAAAGGAGAAACATGGTGAACAGTGTGAAAAGGTCAGAACGCGAAGTTGTGCGTATATGTCAGTACTAAAGTGGTAGTACGACCTCCAGACCTACAGAGGAAACGTAGATCAACAAATCGCAAGTAATTACTTTTTTACATAAAAATTGCATTCTGAACTGTTTAATAATCTAAAACTAACAAAACTGTACCGTTATAGATCCACTGACGATGCCTTAGAACAAGAAAAGGCGAAACGCGTCTGGGATTAATAAATGAAGTGGCAGCAGGAAAGGCGGTTTTATTTACAAAACAAGTATAGTTATTATTATGTTCACCTTTTCGTTAAGTTTCTCAAGTGACAAAAGTACAGAAATTGCGCGATGAATGGCTGAATGGAAAAGTGCTTTCTTATGGGAATAAGGATGCACTGAACTAGCAGGCATAATTTGATCTTTACGAAAAATATCGGAATAAAGTCTGTCGTTATCAATAACAATATTGAGGTCCAAGTAATTGAGCTGACGGTTGTTATTTTCTAACTCACAAGTGATGCTGATTTTTTAATGAAGACTATTAAAAACTTCAAAAAATGCTGAATTCCTTCCCGGGAGCCATTGTATATGATCAAAATCTCATCTACGGACCGAGCATAAGACAAAATACCGAGATCAGCGGCTGAAAAATTAGTGAAGATTCGACTTCTATAGAATTAATGGAAATATCGGTCAAGATGCTTCCAGTGGGTTGGCCATGGCCAGGCTGTCAGGCTGATGGTATAATTTTCCATTGAAAACAAAATAGTTGTATTTTACTACTATTCCTAGCAAACGAATTAGGTCAGTGATATACTCATCAGAAATATATTCTTTAAAATTACGTAAGTTTTTTTCAGCAATGTCAATGGTTGTTTGAACAGGTACGTCAGTATATAGGTTCGTAATGTCTAATGAAACTATTTAGTATCTTGGTCACGCTGCAGATCATCGATTTTTCTGACTATATTTTGACTATTGATAACAGAATAATGATTTCGAAAAGCACAGAATTTTTTTTTGATTCTTCGTTAAGACACCTTGCGTTTTAGCAATGTAATTTTACGTAAGTAACCTTTGTACATCATGAAAATTGTCATCTTGGTTAATGTGTTTTTGTCAACTTAATTTCCTATGTGTTATTTTATAGGATTTAGTAGAATTTCATTCTGGTGAAGACACCCCTAGCAGGTGTCGAACCCATGGTCAATGTATCTAACAGTTATGTGCATCCGGATGGATGAAACTTCCTGGGAGATTAAAACTGTGTGCTGGACCGAGACTCGCACTCTGGACCTTTGCCTTTCGCGGGCAAGTGCTCTACCAACTGAGCTACCCAAGCACGACTGACTCCCCGTCCTCACAGCTTTACTTCTGCCAGTACCTCGTCTCCTACCTTGCAAACTTTACAGAAGCTCTCCTGCGAACCTTGCAGATCTAGCACTCCTGAAAGAAAGGATATCGCCGAGACATGGCTGAGCCACAGACGGGGGATGTTTCCAGAATGAGATTTTCACTCCGCTGCAGAGTGAAAATCTCATTCTGGAACCGGAATGATGTATAATCCTACGTTGAAACACAAGGCACAAAAGGGAGGAAGGGAGTGTGCTTGGTTGCCAATGCATTCATTGGGATGGAAACAACACAATTTCTCCCTTGAATTAATTCCTTTTACAACGCAATCTGACTTTATTTACGTAAATCCACTGTGAGGTCCTATTCCATTCAAATGGAATCAAGTATGGCCAAATACATCACAAACTATTGTTCACAGAGAACAGGGAGATGCGAATATCATTTAACAACCCTCCACTGGTACAGAAATAGTTTATCCTTTCACACTGATAGCAGGCGACAGCAGGAAACGTCATGCTTGGGCGAATTGATGCACACTGCGGCAGCTGTAATGTTCTGATGTGTCCACGAAAATGTGCAAACTACACGGATTGGCGTTCTGATTATTAGAACGTGGGAAACTTCCGAATCAGAGCCCTGAAATCCCGGCAGATTTCAGTGCGTGGTGCAAACTATCACTGGTCTGGCCAAACCAATTTGCCTCACAGGCACGATAGTGCGTCCTGGAACTGTCAAACGTCAGACGGCCGTCTCAGGACAAATAAGATCACCCTCGTGACACACGATATGTCCGAGATGTCACGCAGTCCCGTTATCGGTACAGTTGGAAACTGCCACTGGCTGTTTGTCCACCACAAGTTACACTAGGGAAACACCTGAAATGCTACACCAGGTGAGGACCAGTAGACGAAGAAGGCAAAGAATCCACCAGGCCTCGGTACAGGAGCCGAATCAGCAAAAACGAAACCGCCTCCACATTATACAAACCAATCGTACTATCCTTTACTTATTGAATCTCACCTCTTGGAAGTTCTGTTGGCCTGACAGCCAATCCAGACACAGCACAGGAGTTCCCACAATGAGGGAGCAAGCCTCTACTTTGCATATACTGAGAGGAGCAAATCAGCGACTCATAATCTCTTTTGTCTGAAAAACGAAGATTTTAGACCAGGTAGGCGTCATTATCGCTGTAAGCATGACCATGTTTCAAAAAGAACGTCTACCTAGATGGGACCACAGTCCCTCATTTACAGAGAGATCCAATCTTTCCAGATCGACCATTTTCAGTTTCAGGCACAAGGCTGTTAAGCTTCTGAGACAGTTGTACAGGTGAAATATACCTTTTTACCGTTCGCTGAAAGAACCTGGCGACATCCTGGAGTCAGAGAGCTACATTATTGCCTCCACTAGATACGTGCACCAACCACTCTGTCCATATTGTTCCAGTTTCTAACATGAAAATGCTCAGACTTTTATGACCTGCTCACCGTTTGCACAAAAGCTCAGATTACAGCTGGCTCTCTTAAATGGCTTCATCCACCCACTTTCCGTCAACTGATCACATTCGTGACAAACTGTTACCAGGCCCAGGTAAAATGTTTTTCAACCGGCACCTTCCTGCTCTGACCCTTAATGGAAAGAGGGGAGTGCCACGGTCCGGAGGCCCTCTGCAGATACAATCCACAGGGCCAACTTCCTAGAATCACTCGCACAGCCTGGTTCCTGGACTCAATCACTCTCCCTGTTCTCCATCGTCTACTCCACAGCCCCTCAGGTACAAGTTCTCTACAGGCTACACATGCAGTTTATAAACATTCTGTCTCCAGTTTCTCATGTAAAAAAAAGTCATAAAACACACCTACCAAATGTAGTTCAAAAATGGTTCAAATGGCTCTGAGCACTATGGGACTTAACTTCTGAGGTCATCAGTCGCCTAGAACTTAGAACTACTTAAACCTAATTAACCTAAGGACATCACACACATCCACGCCCGAGGCAGGATTGGAACCTGCAATCGCAGCGGTCGCGTGGTTCCAGACTGTAGCGCCTAGAACCGCTCGGCCACCCCGGCCGGCCCCAAATGTAGTACTGGGGAACTCGCAGATCATGACCTAAAATATGAATATTAATCTGACAGCGTAGTTAAAGTGAGAGAGTGGCGTTCCGCTGGCCACCAAATTCCCCAGACATGAACATTATTGAGCATATCGGGATGCATTGCAACATGCTGTTCGGAGGAGATCTCCACCCCCTCGTACTCTTACGGATTTACGGAGAGCCCTGGAGTATTTATTCTGTCAATTCCGTCCAGCACTGTTTCAGACATTAGTCGAGTCCATGTCACGTCGCGTTACGGCACTTCTTCGTGCTCACTGGGGCCCTACACGATATTAGGCAGGTGTACCAGTTTCCTTGGCTCTTCAGTGTAAAATGGTTCAAGATGTTCGCAAATCTGAGAAAAATAGGGGTAAGCTATAGGGGAGGCAGGTAACATACAATATGTGTAAGAGCCAATAGGGAGTAATAAGAAAGGAGGGCGAAGACCGAAATGCTCGGATTAAAAACGGTGTACGACAGGGTTGTAGTCTTTAGCCCCTACCATTGTATCTGTTCGTCGAAGAAGCAATGATGGAAATGAAAGAAAGGTTCATGAGTGGAATTAAAATTCAAGGTGAAGGGACGTCAGTGATACGATTCGCTGATGAATTTACTATTCTGTGTGAAGGTGAAGAAGAATTAAAGGATGTGCTGAATGGAATGAGCTGTCTAATGAGTGGAGACGATGGGCTGAGAGTCTATCGAAGTAAGGCGCAAGTGCAGACAACCTCGTAATTGGGCCAAACAGCTATGAGTTCTCATTTGGGTTCTGTAACCGCTTCAGCTGTAATAAGCCGTTTATTACTGGACACTTCCTGTTTCGTGGCACTAAAAGCCACAACTTCAGGTGAACATATGACTAAAACATTAGAGCGGAAAAGCTCGGAACCCTTTTACCCAACGTCCGTCGTCCATCAGAACGAAATACCGCTAAAAGGCGGCATGTCGTACAATATAGTGCATGGGTCCGCTTCTCCTATCTCTATATAGATCCGCAATATTGGAATTCGGTTCTTTTATTCTTTGAGATACTGCCATTCACCGTTGTTTCGTTCTGACGGACAACGGGTGTTGAGTAAAAAGGTTGCAAACTTTTCCGCTTTAATTTTTAGTCATATGTTCATCTGAAGGTGTGGCTATTAGTGCCAGGAAACCGGTAGTGATCCAATAAGAAAGGACTGAATACAGTTGAAGCGGTTGTTAATATCCAAGATGAATGACGAAAGTAATGATAAGTAGCAGAAATGAGAACAACGAGAGACTTAACATCGGGATTGATGGTCACGCAGTAGATGAAGTTAAGGAACTCTACTACTTAGGCAGAAAAATAACCAATGATGGACGGAGCAAGGAGGACATCAAAAGCAGACTAGTACTAGTAAAAACGGCATCCCCGGCCACGAGAAATCTATTAGAATCAAACATAGGCTTTAATTTGAGGATGAAATTTCTGAGAATGTATGTTTGGAGCATAGCATTGTATGGTAGTGGAACATAGGCTGTGGGAAAACCGGAATAGAAGAGAATCGAAGTATTTGAGAAGTGGTGCTACAGACGAATGTTGAAAATTAGGTGGACTGGTAGGTTAAGGAATGAAGAGGATCTGCACAGAATCGGAGAGGAAAGAAATATGCAGAAAATACTGACAAGAGAAGGGACAGGATGATACGACATCTGTTAAGACATCAGGGAATGACTTTTCAGAGTACTGGAAGGAGGTCCGGAGAACAAAAACTGTAGACGAAGACAGAGATTGGAATACATTAAGTAAATATTTGAGGACATAGGTTGCAAGTGCTACTTTGAGATGAATAGTTTTAGCACAGCAGAGGAATTCGTGGCGGGCCGCATCAAACCAGTTGGAAGAATGCTAATTCAAAAAAATAAATAAATAAATAAAAAAGGAAGCTGATGGTTGGCTTCGAGTGTGGCGCAGATCCCAGAAAGTCATAGACCCAAGTTCTCAACTAGGCATTGTGTAAGGTTGTGGTGTCTCCATACTGGTGTGAGCTATGTTTACATGGACTGTGTCCTCTGATCCAACTGAAGCGATCATTGACTGGAAATGGTTATGTTCAGCTAGTTAGAGACCATTTACAGCCATTCATGGACTTCATTTTCCCAGCCTACGATGTCATGTCACTGGGCTACAATTGTTCACAGCTGGTTTGTAGAACATTCTGCATAGTTCGAGCGAATGATTTGCCCACCCACATCACCCGACATGAATCCCGTCAAACATATATGGGATATAATCGAGATGTCAGTGCACAATTATGGACGGCTACAGACGCAGTATGGCTCAGTATTTGTGCAAGGGACTTCCAAAAACTTGTTGAGTCCATGCCACGTCGAGTTACTACACTACACCAGGCTAAAGGAGGTCCGACACGAAATCAGGTAGTATCCGATGAGTGTTGTCACATCTGTGTATCTGTCCTTTGTCAAAGTTATATCAGTATATTTCGTCATATGTGACTCATATCGTCGCTAGAATGGGTCCCCACGATGAGGAAGAATCGTACAGAGTCGTCACTATCTAATGCTTAAGGCATTCCTAACCTCTATGGCCTTACCTGCGAACTTAAAATTACATTAAACATGTGCAAAATGGTAACATCAAGATGTGGTTTCCATCAGAGTTCTTTTTCTCCGTATCCATTTAATACAAACAGTTTTGTTGATGGATAAAAAATTTTGATTTCAGCAAGTCTGGTCAACTGTTGCACGATGATAAGTGCTGTCAGTGTCTGAGGGCGCCGATCAGACTCTTACTGGACCCTTTGCCCGTTCGTTAGATGTTCTGCTCTTATTTACGGAAACGTTCTCTTAGGAGAGGAACACTCATCAGTGAATGTTCTGACGTTGGGTGGTTCCCCAGCAGATGCAGCACAAGCCTTATCGCCCACCATTCGATACGATGTAGGCGATCATCGTTGAGTGTCAGCGGCATTTTCCCTCACTACAAGAGTAAACTAAAGCGTGGACTGCAATAGCGTGAAGTACGACCCGATGCTAAAGTCCAGGAGAAGTGTTGATGACTCGTTGAGAAAGGTAGTGACTTGTGATTCAATACACGGCCTTCGGACGGAGCTCCTCGACCTATTGGTGCCGGTTAACAAGCCTATCCATGACGACAACAAGGTAGCAAATGGTATTGCCCCATGAGATGAGGGTTCTTCCCATTGTCGCTGGTGGACGGCCATTCCGTGTCGGTCGATTCCGACTGCTTCGTAGTGGCGTTAAAGCATTGGTGAAATCTTGTCGTCCAGACACAGAGGGCTCCACAGATGCCCTGCAGTAAGCTACACAATCTGGAAACTTCGCCTGGGCGTATGCAGGGCAGTATCATCCGCATGTAGTACAATTTGTTCCCAGTGCAAACATGTACAAGTGTGGACACAGTACACTTCCCCATGGTTCGCCAGCCGCAATGAGTGGTAGATGGTCCGTCCTGTGCATGCAAACGTAAGCTGTACCCAATGGTAGGACTTTGAAAGCGGTATCTGCGGCACTTAAAATAACTCATACAGGAGCCCATCGTGCCCCACTTACACGAAAGATCTCGAGGCAGCGAGCAATACCGCCCTGACATACTCCAACCTGTCGGTGGCCTCCATTGTTCCCTCCATGAGATACAGCAGCTGGTGGTTTGTTGCATGGCCTCTTCTGATGCCGAAATGCTTTTCCACGTGGCGTTACAGGCTGCGGAGATAGAGACTCTCAAAGATCTTGGGCAAGGCTTATTGGGCTATTCCTGATGGGAGTATAATTACCTGTTCATCTCTGCTCCCTGTGTAACTTTGATGAGCCAAAATATTGTGACCATTGCTCTCCATTAGATCGAAATTCGTCTCATGGTGTTGCAGGAATGTGAAGAAATAAGTAAAGTATAGAGACGGAGAATGACAGAGATTCATTCTAGCGACAGTATTGGTCCCAAATTGGGAAATCCAATTAAATATGAAACCTTGAAAAACGGCAGATCGTTGTGACTCGAAAACGCGGATGCTGGTCGCTGATCGCGTGCTGCTACCGTGTGCATCTATGGAAAGTGATTGAACGCCGAAACAACTAGTAGACAACAAGGTTCTGGACGTTCATGTCTCATCACAGAACATTGTGGTTTGTAGTTTGTCCACTCCTATAAGGCACGAGAGATGGCGCTCTGCGGCAGATCTGATTGCAGAGTACAGCGCTAATGCATGCACAAGTGCTTCGGAGCACACGCTGTTTTACACAGCGTTCCGCAGCAGATGACTCCTACGAGTTTCCACGTTAACCTAACGGCGTGGTCATTTACGAGGGCAGTGGGAACTCGATCATCGAGATTCGACTGTTGGCCAATGGAAACGCGTCACCAGGTCGGATGAATCACGTTTCTTGTTACACCAAGTCGATGGTCGTGTTTGGATACGCTGCCATACGGGCGAATAGCTGATGGGAATTGCGTGGCCTGGGTGTAGACATATAGTACCACATATCTGCGGAAATCTAAGAAGAGCTTGTCGAATCTTTGAAACACAAACCGCTGTGTATTGCGTTCCAAAGTAGGATCAACATGGTATTAAGCACACGGTCGTAATGTATGTGGCACATCAGTGTATACTTACCTTACGGCGTCACTTGCCCGCACAACCACTAGTTGGCGTATTGTCTCGTGATAGGCAGGGGTCGTAACGTCTTGGCTCATCAGTTATGCCCTTGGTATGGCGTCTGAAGAATTCTCTATGGAGGAAAATGTGAACTAGGTCCTCGATGCAGTAAAACATGTAAACTGCGGTGGTGGACTTCACGAATTTGTGATAAGATCCAATAGCACCAAACTATTGAGGTCATCGGTGGTCTAGGCTTACACACTACTTAATTTAACTTAAACTAACTTACGCTAAGAAGAACATACATACACCCATGCCCGAGGGAGGACTCGAACCTCAGACCGGGGAAACCGCACGAACCGTATCAAGGCGTCCGAGACCCCGCGGCTACCCTGCGCGGCGTGGATATCACACGCAAATAAAATATAAGGGCAATCAGAAAGTTCCCGTTTTAGGGCATTGCTGCAGCGTATATACAACTTTGCGCGACGCCGATACTGTTATATAAACATCGATATGTAGGCGAGGTTTTAGTGCGGCATTCGTGTCTTCCAGACATGCTCACCGTTAAGGCGGCAACGTTGGCTATGGGACGTTATTACCAAATGCATCAAAACAGGACCAACATGCTGTTATTCTTCTCTTGACTGCCGAAGAACAAACACCGGTACACGTCCATCGAAGAGTGAAGAATATGTATGGAGCAGCATATCTCTTGGTGACCACTGATGTGGAATGGTGTGCGACAAGGGGTACTGCGGCTTCATGATAGCACAATATCGCAACGCAGCTCAAGTGCGATACACTAGTGCACACGCCCTATGGTCCTGATCTCTCCCCATGAGATTATCACGTCTTCGGTCGCTTAAAAGAGGCGTTGAAGGGTCGACGATGCTTGTCGGACGAGAATGTGCAGCAGGCAGTTAGGAACTTCTTCACGCAGCAGGACACGGTGTTTTACCTTCAATCTGGTGTGTCGGTGTGATGATCGCCTCAGTGCTCACGGCGATTTTATCTCATTGGCATATCGATGTATGTACGATCATCGAATGTAAACTTTCGGTCGCCCCTTATAATATCCTGAACGCCACCGTGCTAAGACCGTTATGATTATTTCCGACTTTCTTGTTCCCTACATACGCCACCTCAGCATTAAGATAGGTACCACAAATACCACAAACTACATTGGAAGATGGTTATGGCTTTTAGCTGTGTCCCATTTGCTTAGAAGATTCACAGTTGCCCCAAAAGCCAAAGATTGGATCTCAAGTATTAGTCCAACAAACAGTGTTACTCCGTCTATAGGGCCGGCCGTTGTGGCCGAGCGGTTCTAGGCTCTTTAGTCCAGAACCGCGCTGCTGCTACGGTCACAGGTTCTAATCCTGCCGCGGGCATGGATGTGTGTGTTGTCCTTAGGTTAGTTAAGTTTAAGTGGTTCTAAGTCTAGGGGATTTATGACCTCAGATGTTAAGTCCCATAGTGCTTAGAGCCATTTGAACCATCTGTCTGTAGGCTTCACCATTCGTTCCACCTCAAACACCATTACTTCATCATACCGCACAGATTAACTTCGACGAGTCACATTTATCTCTCAGACACTGATACCCAATGTCCAACATTCCTCTCCAGCACTTAACACATATGCCCGACACGAAGCTTCTGCTTATAAAACACATAGATCATATCCGTTTCGATTCAGTGTTTCATGTACTAATCTCTTTTCAGTGTTCCAGTAATTGCTGCAACTTTTACATTCAGTAAGGTTTGATTCCACAATTTAATTCTCAGAGTTCATACAGATGATATATCAAACTATCGGACTTTATTCCGAAGACGAAAGGTCAGTTGCTATGTCCATGCCAGTCGTAGGTGGGGTGTTAAACATTTATCTTCTTTCTTTCCTAATTGTTTCAAGCCTTTAATTCAAACATCTGTCTCCCATAGGCAGTGTCCAAACCGTCTAGCTACCCGGTGCAACACGTTGGTATCGCTTCAAGTGACCATGAGGGAAGCGTAATTTCATCCATCATAAATTGGTGTTTCCGAAAGCCTGAAATTATATCACTAATAATTTAAATAATGAAAGACTGTAATAGTTATGTTTTCTCATGCAGTGCATGATGCTTTCCGGGAAAGTATACCACTTTCAGCTGTTGTGGAAAGGTACTTGATAACGTATGCAGGACTTTAAGTGAGAGTTAATTCCTGATATGCACCGTTTTATGCAAGAAAATAAGTAACTGGTACAGTAGGTCATTATGTAAATCATACAAGAGAAGTACTCAGTTAAATGAAGGCGTGTTTCTCGTCTAATGGCCAATCTGTGTTACACAGACGTAATGAAGGGAATTAGCATAAACAGGATTAATACTTAGAATGAAATGATATAAATGATACGATTCACTAATAACATTACTGTCATTTTTTTAAACAAAACCTGCTTTTAAGCAGGATGAACACTCTACTGTGGAAATAATATTGACTAAGAGTAAACCAATTAAAGACGAAAGTATTATGGAGTAATACTAATGACGGTAGAGTAAAAGTTAGCATAAAAGAGGAAACCACGTAGTTGATGAGTAGAATGAATCCTGCTACTTCGAAAGGAAAGTAACAAATGATGGACGAAGCAAGGCGTATGAAAGAAGGAGACAAGTACAGCCAGAGAGACGTTTTCTGAGCAAAAGTCTCAAATGTAAGCCTTAGATTGATGAAGTAGGTTCCGAGACCTTACGTCTGCAGTACTGCAGTGTACGGAAATGATACACAAATTCTGGGAAAACCCGCAAAGAACAGAACGTTTCACGTAACACCGAAGACTCAAAATATAATAGCCACCGGTGTAAGAGCTTGTTGGCCCGCCACTGGAACGCAACATCGAAGCTGTTCTATTTGACATGAATTCTACGAGTCTCCACTGATAGACTGTCCCATACCCAGTGCAGTCATAACCGACAGTGTCAGTGGGTAAACATGGGGACACGTAGCAGTCGTCTACTGCGGAACCCAATGTTCAACGATGTGCGATTAACGCCGTTCTCCTAAATACCTGTACCTGCATCAGCACTGCACTCTGTTGTCAGATCTGCCGTACATCGCGGTCTTTCCTGCTTTACAGAGCAGGGCAAATCTCCGACTTACATGTTCTCCGATGTGACGTCAACTTCCAGCAACCTATCACCTGGTCGCGGTTTTAGCGTACTTCAGTCACTTTATACAGGTGATCATGATAGTAGGACGCGAACAACCGACCAGCTTTGCCGTTACCGAGATGCTCGAACCCAGGCTCCACGTCATAAACATTAGTCCTTTGCCGAAGTTGCTTATATCAGGGATATTCCCAATATGCTGCCCTAAACGACGCTAGAATGATTCCTGATTTCTTCCCGCTATGCTTATTCACATGAGACTACCGCTCACCGCGAAGTTGGATGCCGCCTGGCGGCACGTAGCGCGGTAGCAAAAAATGTAAGGGGAACAGAGACGCAGAGCCTGTGAAAGGGTATCTCGGAGACAGCCAAGCTGGTCGAATGTTCACGTGCTACTGTCGTGAGCAGCAACGGAAAGAAGTAGAACGACAGTGGAAATACCACTAGGCGCTAAATGGTTGGACGTCCCCGAATCTTCATAGAGCGTGAAGTTCGGAGGCTTGTCTTCTCTGTGAAGTGGAATAGATAGTGATCTGTGCCATCTCTACCGAAGGAGTACGATGCTGGGGCACTCACAAGTGTTTCGGAGCACGCCGTTCATAGTACATTGTTGGTCATGGAGCTTCGCAGCAGACCACCTCTACGTGTTCACATGTTGGCCTAACGGCATCGTCAGTTACGACTGCAGGGGCAAAGGGACCGAGGTGAACGGCGGCTTGAAAGGTGCAGCGCGACAAGGACGCGGGCTGGTGGGAACAGTGTTGTGCTACGGGTGACGTTCTCCTGCTCTTGCATGGGACCTATGGTTGTAAATGAATACACACTGACAGCCTGTTGTCTTCACCGACGGCAATGTCATCTTTCAGCAGTATAATTGTACGTGTCTCGGAGAAAGAACTGAGTTGCAGAGGTTTGAAGAGTATTATAGTGAACTCAGATTCGCCTTATGTACACTCCTGGAAATTGAAATAAGAACACCGTTAATTCATTGTCCCAGGAAGGGGAAACTTTATTGACACATTCCTGGGGTCAGATACATCACATGATCACACTGACAGAACCACAGGCACATAGACACGGGCAACAGAGCATGCACAATGTCGGCACTAGTACAGTGTATATCCACCTTTCGCAGCAGTGCAGGCTGCTATTCTCCCATGGAGACGATCGTAGAGATGCTGGATGTAGTCCTGTGGAACGGCTTGCCATGCCATTTCCACCTGGCGCCTCAGTTGGACCAGCGTTCGTGCTGGACGTGCAGACCGCGTGAGACGACGCTTCATCCAGTCCCAAACATGCTCAATGGGGGACAGATCCGGAGATCTTGCTGGCCAGGGTAGTTGACTTACACCTTCTAGAGCACGTTGGGTGGCACGGGATACATGCGGACGTGCACTGTCCTGTTGGAACAGCAAGTTCCCTTGCCGGTCTAGGAATGGTAGAACGATGGGTTCGATGACGGTTTGGATGTACCGTGCACTATTCAGTGTCCCCTCGACGATCACCAGTGGTGTACGGCCAGTGTAGGAGATCGCTCCCCACACCATGATGCCGGGTGTTGGCCCTGTGTGCCGCGGTCGTATGCAGTCCTGATTGTGGCGCTCACCTGCACGGCGCCAAACACGCATACGACCATCATTGGCACCAAGGCAGAAGCGACTCTCATCGCTGAAGACGACACGTCTCCATTCGTCCCTCCATTCACGCCTGTCGCGACACCACTGGAGGCGGGCTGCACGATGTTGGGGCGTGAGCGGAAGACGGCCTAACGGTGTGCGGGACCGTAGCCCAGCTTCATGGAGACGGTTGCGAATGGTCCTCGCCGATACCCCAGGAGCAACAGTGTCCCTAATTTGCTGGGAAGTGGCGGTGCGGTCCCCTACGGCACTGCGTAGGATCCTACGGTCTTGGCGTGCATCCGTGCGTCGCTGCAGTCCGGTCCCAGGTCGACGGGCACGTGCACCTTCCGCCGACCACTGGCGACAACATCGATGTACTGTGGAGACCTCACGCCCCACGTGTTGAGCAATTCGGCGGTACGTCCACCCGGCCTCCCGCATGCCCACTATACGCCCTCGCTCAAAGTCCGTCAACTGCACATACGGTTCACGTCCACGCTGTCGCGGCATGCTACCAGTGTTAAAGACTGCGATGGAGCTCCGTATGCCACGGCAAACTGGCTGACACTGACGGCGGCGGTGCACAAATGCTGCGCAGCTAGCGCCATTCGACGGCCAACACCGCGGTTCCTGGTGTGTCCGCTGTGCCGTGCGTGTGATCATTGCTTGTACAGCCCTCTCGCAGTGTCCGGAGCAAGTATGGTGGGTCTGACACACCGGTGTCAATGTGATCTTTTTTCCATTTCCAGGAGTGTAAATTCTAAGGAACCCATCTGGTTCGCTATCGGGCATCCTCGCCGAATACGCATATCAGCGGCCCGTTATTTACGCGAATTACATGACATCTAATGCCACATACATCCACAAACTTACGAACGAACTGTCGGATCCCTGATACGCAGAACCGGTGATGTATTTCATTCCGAAGATGGATAAAGAAGTTGTTAAGCAGGTGGTCATAATGTTTTGACTGATCATTGTATACACGATACAGTCACATTAATGAGACCTTCGCCTGTGTTCGATGAACGTGCAGTAACCACTCATAGAAGGTAGGTGGCAGCAATAGCAGCTCATAGCCGAACGGTCTCAGGCGCTGCAATCATGGACCGTGCGGCTGGTCCCGGCGGAGGTTCGAGTCCTCCCTCGGGCATGGGTGTGTGTATTTGTCCTTAGGATAATTTAAGTTAAGTAGTGTGTAAGCTTAGGGACTGATGACCCTAGCAGTCAAGTCCCATAAGGTTTAAAAAAAAAATAGCAGCGCAGACTATACCAAGCGCGGGAAACAGCGCAGTCGCTGTATTGCGATAACGGAGCGATTTATCTAGAGTCCAGAAGGGCACGACCATTGGCTTTCGGGCCAAAGGCAGAAGCATTTCCGAAACGGCTAAGTTTGCAAACTGTTCACGAGCTGCCCTGGTTAAAGTATACCGTGGATGGAAAAATGGCGCTATCCAAAACCGGTGCCGGGGCAACTGTGGAGCATCAAGTGCTGTAGATGACAGGGGTGAACAGCCGCTGCAGAGATGTGAACGGGCAAGTAATCGTGCAACTGTTCAGCACCTGACCGCCCAGATAAACCAAGGGACTACCAATACTCTTTCCTCAACGACTGTTCAGCGAACGTTGCTGTGTATGTGCAGGCGATTGGTTCATGCACCCATGTGGATTGCTTCCATCGGCAACGAAAGCTGGAATTTGCAAGTCAGTGCTGCAGCCTGACGTTCACTAAGTGGCGACGTGTTGCCTTCTCAGATGAATCACGTTTTATGCTCCTACGGTGTGAAACATCTGAAAGCAAACATCCTGTAACAATCGCG
The DNA here is from genome assembly GCF_023864275.1 of Schistocerca cancellata. NCBI lineage: Eukaryota > Metazoa > Arthropoda > Insecta > Orthoptera > Acrididae > Schistocerca > Schistocerca cancellata. The sequence goes on along the minus strand of NC_064628.1, from coordinate 540,827,121 downwards.
GTGGGGTCCAAGCCGGTGGAGGGAGCGTTATGATCTGGAGAATGGTTTCACGGCATTCCCCGGGTGATCTAGACTTCTGGAAGGCACACCGCTACACCATAGGTATGCATCTAACCTTGGGGGACCATGTGCAGCACCCCTACATGCAGTTTGTTTTTCCTCGGGGCGATGATGTCTACCAGCAGGACAATACAAATTGTCAGACTGCACGCAGTGTATGTGTGTGGTTCGAACAGCACCAGGACAAGTTTGCCGTACTCCCTTTGCCACAAAATTTCGGGATTTAAACTCAATCTAGAATCTGTCAGACCACCTCACGCCACGGATCCTCAACCGGGAAACGTAGCGCAGCTGACCTCGATATAAGGTTTCTAACTTCTTTTTGGTATTCAAGAAAAGTGATGCAAGCTCTATTTTTATTTTATCTGTCATATTTTATATATATATACTGGATATTTTTGAAACAGAGGTTTTCGGTAGCCAGTATATTACGCCACGCAAGTTCCGAGTACAAGCAGTGTGATCTTTGGTTATCAGTACTATTGTCGTTGCAGCGGGCTTTCTGAGATAAGCTAGTGAGAGTGTCGGGTGTTGGTTACGCTACTGAGCAGTCTTGAAATAGCTTGCAGAGCAAAGAGAGAAAACTACGGTGGGTGATGAATTATGAAATACGATTTGGTAGAGAATAATTTTGGAAGTGGAGATGTCCAGGTACAGCTGTTGCTGCATTGCTTGCTTTCGGGTAATTATGATGTATTTGATCAACAGGAGGTTTTAGTGCAATTTCTTTCTAGCGTCTGGGTTAACCGAGCGAGGTGGCGCAGTGGTTAGCACACTGGACTCGCATTCGGGAGGGCGACGGTTCAATCCCGTCTCCGGCCATCCTGATTTAGGTTTTCCGTGATTTCCCTAAATCGTTTCAGGCAAATGCCGGGATGGTTCCTTTGAAAGGGCACGGCCGATTTCCTTCCCCATCCTTCCCTAACCTGAGCTTGCGCTCCGTCTCTAATGACCTCGTTGTCGACGGGACGTTAAACACCACTAACCTAACCTAACCGTCTGGGTTAGTTGGCTTCACTGTTCAGATGAGAATGAGTAAATTTCACTATTCATATGGTTCGCCCTCAGAGGTTAGATTTTACCACTCGTTTACCATTTTCAGTAATTACTCACTTGGCAGAGTTATTGTTTATAAAAGATAATTTTTGTGAAGATGGTTGTAAAGGAAAATGAGTTTCTGTTTTTGCATTACAGTTTTTCAAACGTTTGTTTCCATTTAATTATTTTGCAGGTACAGATTCCATAGCCGCCTTCTTATGAATGAATTTCATACTTTATGATTGTTTGTGCCGCCGCATTGCACTTTGTGCAGTACAGTGATTGAAGCATGAGCTATTTAGAATAGCTGCATGCCCTTGTGCTGTAGTGCGGAATAGTTTTTCTTTTCTTTTCAGCCTGCCTGATGCTGCGTTGCGTATTAAATATTCATCACTTGGAGCAGTACTAAATTTACGTTGCCACAGGTAAGCCACATGAAATTTGTTAGGGCCAGTCACATTACAGGCAGGATACAGTGAGATCATTTAGCGTCAAGCATTGCTTTTCGAAATTATTATCAGGTTCAGTTTAGGCAACAACCAGTTGAGATTTCGTTTCACATACAGACATTTTACTTCACAATACGGTGCTTGATTAGACACTGGACTCGCATTCGGGAGGACGACGGTTCAATCCCGCGTCCGGCAATCCTGATTTAGGTTTTCCGTGATTTCCCTAAAGCGCTCCAGGCAAATGCCGGGATGGTTCCTTTCAAAGGGCACGGCCGACTTTCCTCCCCTTCCTTCCCTACTCCGATGAGACCGATGACTCGCTGTCTGGTCTCCTTCCCCAAACCAACCAACCAACCAATGCGGTGCTACATTTGCGTGTGCATTATTCAGAGTTTGGAATTTCATTTAGTCGAATTCTGTACGGAAATTCACAGGGTATTTTCACAGAAGCATTTTTGTCGTTTATTTTTAAAATTTTATTAATAATTTTGTGTAACTCTGTTAGATTGTGTGTTGAAATTGCAACTCAAGTACTGCGACGTCACCCATTGTAGCAATGTTCACTGCATCGCACAATACAGTTTCATGGGACAGCTTATTTAGTTTGCAGTTTTCGCTTTCTAATTAATTTGGTTGAGGTTAATTAAAAATACAGTTATACAATTTGAGTTTGGGGGCTCGTTTATCAGATACAGTTTCTGTAACTACGCCAACTGCATTTTCCAGGATTACAACACAGAGACACGAGTTATAAGGAGTAGCAGTTCACTTTACTCCAGTTTCAGTTCACAAAATTAAGCGTAGAACAGTTACAACGGTGATGAAGTCGGCATGGCTTCACATCCCTGTCGCTACCTTCTACAACTTCATTGACTCCCTTCTCGCACAGTTCTCTGCGTTAGGCGAGGTAAATAGTGGTTATTCAGCCATATAACAAGCGTTCAAATCAATGCGATTGGACTGCGTACCTTTCTTACCTCATCACCATCCCCAACGTCACAGGGTGATATTAAATCTCGCGGTGAGTAGTGCTCATAATTTTTTGGCTCAACAGTGTAGGAGAAGCCAGAAATTTAACTGGACTGATAAGACAATAAATGACATTATCGCCACACGGCCGGGGGAAGAAAAATATGTAAAATGCTAGCTAGTGAAGGTTAGCTTTCATGTTACTTTCGGGGGATGCAAGAGGAAAAATAATGAAGTGGAAGACAAATTACAATAACTACAAGAAACAAGAATGGACATCAGATGCAACTTGCGTTCTGAGATAAAGAGATCGGAACAAGAGAGGACATTGTGATGGGCTGCATATAACCAATCAGAAGACAAACTCGCTTATTCGTCGTTAAACTTCTCTCCAGGTACACAACACTCCTCGTGAAAGGCACACAATTCCTATTAGTGAAGCTGGATTAAGACACTCATCTACTTATGAGGTATCTGTTCGACTCAAAACCAACAAAGACAATTTTAATATCAATGGAAGAAATCTCACTTCAAGCAAGTGCACTATAAATCCTTGAAGCCATGTTTTGTGTTTACTTATTATGTGTGACCTAAATTTTATAACCGTCTACATTTATTACATAATCGATCACGTAAATGGATTCCTCTATACTCATTCACTGAACTCAAGAATAAAATAAAAAAAATAAAATATAAAAATAAAAATTAAATGTACAAATGACTGAAAACAGTAGTGTTCCAGCAACAGTACACCTAAATAATTTAGCTGAGAGGTGCTTTCGATAGAAGATGAACTAGCCTTTCCTCACGCCTCGGCAACGCAATGACATCACCTTCAGCTGAGTAAGCACTAACGACTCTCCGTTTAACGACCGACTCTCTTAGACGCGTACCTGGAAGTGTTATATCATCGCCAGCGCTCTTGCTTGTGAATGAATAGTCGATTCAAAGAACAACGAAGCGGAGATATAAACAGCTGTTTCTTCCTGAATGACCATCAACAGTATGTATAACGCCTTGCCTCGATCATATTTTTCTGACATGTACGGTGCACAATAAATATCAACTGCCATATCATACCTTTTTATAGTACACGAAACACAAATATTTTTCTAACATACAAAATAGGCAAATACATCCTCCCGTTATGCCTCTACTATTTGTCTTGCACATGACGGCAATTTATTCTTCAAGATGTTTTATCATCGATATCCATAACTTGCCTATCAGCATACATCGTCCAGTCTGAAAATGCCTTGAATTAGTCGAATGAACAAATAAGCAGTGATTTGAACATCGCAACGAAGACTGTTTTCTTCTCCTCATTCTACAACCTGGTTTCTTTATCACCACACCAAGGAGTGGAATCCGTATACTGTTCGTTAGGTTATTCACTTATTAATTAATCACCTCTTCAGAGATTCTAGTATGAAGGGAAGGTACACCAACAAGGAGAAAGTTTTAGAAAAGCAGCAAGAGATAGCTGACTTCTGTATGCTGTATTCACAACTCACCATAACTAATCAGTTATGTGACATTTCTCCTGCCATAAAACAAGCACAATAAAATCAGCCAGAAACAAAAGTATGCAACCATTTCGAAAAAGTGTATACTTTCAATTTGTAATGAGAGTTATTATTTATCTGTTGATATTATACAAATATAATGATAATAATAGTGTTTTGAATACTACAAACATAAAACCTATTTAAAATGAATGATTATACATCGTAAGTAACAATTGGTTTTACTATATTAAAATCACAGTAATGAGATACTTCTTAGGTAGAGTTAGAAATAGAACAACATATTTAATTTTATTCTGAATTTGTGAAGATATTTTAAATTTTTTTATGTTTGCAGGCAATCCATTCAAAAATTATCATCAGAATACTCAAGACACTGGAGGATGAAAAACTTGTAAGGAATTTTTTTCAGGCTCACATTGTGGCTGTGTAAGCTAAGTTCCTCTGAGGTTTAACATAAATCAACCTTCTGAATTTCGTCATATTTTTTTATACTCAGCTATACACAGAGTGAATTGTTTATTGAACAAGTTTTGATTTCAGCTCTTATATATATATATATATATATATATATATATATATATATATATATATATATATATATATATATATGTGTGTGTGTGTGTGTGTATATAATCAGTAACTTACTTCCATTTTTGTTAGGACATTTTTTGTATCATTGTATAAATACTCATTTTTTCCAGTTTACGAGTTTTGAGTTCCATTTGAAAAAATAATGAATATATTTTATTTCATTTCAGTGGCATTTCTCTTTTTCACACATTAATTCCTACTTACATTTTTATCTCAGACATTTTAAATACGTAGAGCTTCTACTGTTTAACATCCCTTTACTTCATATGATCCAATGATGTTTGACTATGACGATGTATGATAATACATCATATATAAAAGTAAGTACTATAACTGTCTTACCATTTCTAAACTACTTTTAGAGTAAAATTATTGAAATTTTTCCTGGTTTCATTTCTTGTTTCTCCTTTATGACATTTATTTATAATTTTTTGGTTACTTATAGATATTACATATTGCACTCTGTGAAATCTGCCACACCACAAAGGACGCACACAACAGTATAATGATAACAATGAATTCACAGTGTGTAATGAACCGAAAATAAGATTAACAACAAGATCATAAGTATTTTAGCTGTGGGGCATTCTCTCAATCATGATACTGGGCATATACACGAAACTTGTTATAGTGAGGAACTGAAATTATTCTCGGAATATGCAGTTAAAACTGTGACAGAATCATTAAAAATCATTGATGTCAAAGAGCTGGTTAAGACCAAATAACAATATTCGTGATAGGGGCAAAAATTAACCTTTACTGCTGCTGTTTTTTGTATCATGAAACTGCAATTGCGAGGTTCGAAGAATAAGATAACTGGATGAGCTACCAAAGCGAATGCGTCAGGAAACGCAATGTTGGCTGTCAGTCACTGACATAAGCCCATCAAAAATAAGCAGTAGAGCTTCACTCAAAGTACTAGCACTAACACATATTTCGAATGTCTACTTTTACCAGTGACCAATGTGTGCATTATTTTACAAGGGATACATATCTTCCTTTGCCCAAGTGTCTTGTAATGCCAAATTAAGTACGTTCCCAACTTTCCCTATACGAACTGAGATGTGATGAAAAGCGATTGTAATGACATCATATTTCCTAATAAAAATATCTCTGAAGTTTAAACAATGGTTGAGAATATGTAAGAAATCATTCAGATGGAAGCTATTACTAACGTTTATGGCACAATGCGATGTTGGAAAAACATGTAGTATGAAGAGTAGTATTGAAACGTCCCCTTAGAACTATTTTACACGACTGTGCTTAAACTGACACAATATTTTTAGCGCAACGCAATCTGACTTTCAAAAATCCCTACAAAAGAATGGCCCTGACTAACATTAACCTATACGTTTCACAAATCACTTACCTCACCAAAAATCTTCCTTACTCGAACTACTGCAATACAGTGAGCGCCACTACTGCCAGCTAAATAAAAGATTCAAACTACGGAAGGCACTAACTACTGATAGGGATAGTTAGCAAATGAAAGATTTTAATAGAGAACAAACAATGTCTTTACCTTAATATCATCAAAAGTCATAATATATGTAATTTCAAAACTCCGCCATTTCCTTCCACACATCCACCACTGCTGGCGGCTCACCTCCAACTGCGCAACGCTACGCGCTGTTCACATCCAGCTGCCGCTGCCCAACACTACAATGGCAGACAACAATGCAAACTAGCCACAGACTGCACACAGCACAGCCAGTGATTTTCATACCGAGCGCTACGTAACGTTGCCGATAAGAAAATATAAACAGCCTACTTACATAGCCCCCATGCTCCCCACAAAAAATTTTACAAATTGTTTTGGGCAGAGGCCAATAATGATTTGATAAAATTTTTCATAATTACAATAACAAAGATATCAAATGCACACACTTATTGATACAATGTTGGTCAAAAGCTAAAATTTTCTCATAATCCATAAAGATAGTCCTGATCATTCATCATAATAATAATTACAGTTTTTTTTCACAAAGTCTCATTAGTAAATGAAATTGCACACAGAAGTAATGGATTTCCATGCAGTCTTGAAGAAGTAGTGTTGTCCTTCCAACGGAAAGACAGTGCTGACTCTTGACATGCAGACAAGTAATGGGCCACAACAGAGCAAACCCACAGCAGAGTCAGTCGAAGTTTTGAAGAATATTGGTAGGTAGGTCATCACAGAGCAGACCCACTGCAGTCCTTATGGTGTTGGTGGGCCACCAGAGGTGCAGACCCACTGCAGTCCTTGTAGAAATAATGGTATTGGTGGGCCATCGAAGGTGCAGACCCACTTCAGTCCTTGTAGAGACGGCCAGCAGCCATCTGTTGCGACTGTGCAGGTGCACAATCACCATCGAAGAGTCTTGCGGATAATATAGCAAGTCCATAACCACCACTTGTGCACTCACAAAGTTTTTGGAATTGTCCTTAGAACCAGCAATGCTGTTATCCAGTCCCTTGCTGAATTATTAACACACGTGCAAACACTATCAGTCCTAGAAACAACATACTCTTCAAACGCTGCACTGTTGATGACAAGCTATGGGTACTTTGCATTCCAGACGATTTTGTTAATAAGCTCATTTGGTATATTCATTTCAGCTATGCACATTTTGGTCCACGAAAATGTTATCATATTCTTCGAACGACTTGTTATTTTAACAATATGGAAATGAGAATTCGAAGAGTCTTGTCTCTTTGTAAACTTTGTCACGTTTCAGTATAACCATTGTGTGTCACAGATAATTCAGACTAATGTTCGTTTCTTGTAAATGTCATAATTCATGTCTTTCTTTGTGAAATTAGATGTATTTATAATTGATCATAGCCTATAGGGTGTCTCCTATTTAATACTGGAAACTGATACTATTGATAATATATGGTAGTAGAAGTATAAACTTTCGAGTGAAGTCTGTATATGTGGCGTTTGCTAGTTAACAGCGAATGAATGTTTATGATCCGCCACTGAAATCAGTACTAAATATTGTCCTGGTTACCACAGAGTGGTTCATGCAAGATGAGGCCACATCACACAGCACCAAACCCACCTTTTGCTTTCTTGATGAATATTTTGGGAATAGAGTGATTGTGTTCGATAATTGCAAATTTGTTAGCACAGGATGGACTGGCACTGATATTCGCCCGATCTGACTCCTTGTGCCTACTTCTTGTGGGGCACATTGAAAGACACCACGCTGGATCACACTCGACAAGCTTGAATCGACGATCTGTGTGGCATCTGAATCCATTTCCGTTGAGATACCATATGATGTGATAGCAAATTTTGTTGTTCGTTTGCACCACCACCGTACTGCGAATGGTGGACATTTAGAAAAAATTGTGATATACTTGCAAAGACTGCTTGCAGAGGATGAGTTTAATTGTGCACGCTGTTATTGTGCTAGCTGCACGCCTTATGACCCCATCTGTTAGCTATTCTTCGAAGTATTTCGAAACTTTTGTATAAAATTATTCCAGTTTTCAGAAAAATCGTACCTGTTGTTGCACTCGCCTATCGTCCTTAGTTGTCGAGGCATTTAATTTTGAACTCAAGGACTCCTTCCTAGGATACAGTGTACGAGCACACCACTGGAACAGCGGATGGTAATATGGACTGCCCGCGCAGGTCTCTATCGTATGAGTTCAACTGGTCAGCAACAGGCGGCCTATGTACCACATTGAGCCTGATTGCGTTGGTGCTAGGAGCGTTTATTTGGTTATGATGACTCTGATGTGTCTACGATGCGTCCACATAATATTGTTGGGCGCTTCCCATGGCAGTTACAAATGTTTTGGACTGTTGGTTGCTGGAAGTAATTTGACAGATTAAGTCAATTCGGTTTGGCTACCAACTTCACCAATTACAGTGCCGTAAGTAGTAGTTACTTGGCTAAATAATCTGCTGGTGGAGTCTACTTCATGTTTTTCCTGATGTTGTACATAATTTTATTTTGCTGCCATGGAAGATAGGTCTTCTTCTTTAACGCATTGATGTAGTTACGTATTCTGTATTTTTTATCTTAAATCCTGCAAATTTCGATTGTGTCAATGGTTCTGCTGTCATGTTGCTGTTGTGGTCTTCATTCTGAAGACTGGTTTCATGCAGCTATCCATGCTACTCTATCTTGTGCAGGCCTCTTCGTGTCCAGATAACTACTGCAACCTACTTCCTCCTAAATCTGCTTGCTGCATTCATCTCTCCGTCTCTCTACGACTTTTACACCCCACCCTCTCCCACTTCCCTCCAATGCTAAATTGGAGGTACTTTAATGTCTCAGAATGTGTTCTATGAACCGAACCCTTCTTCTAATCAGGTTGTGTACAAATTTTTTCCCTCTCCAATTCTATTCAGCGCCTCCTTGGTAGGTACATGATCTAGCCACCTAATCTTCAGAATCTTTTGTGGGACCAGATTTCAAAAGCTTCTACATTTCTTGTCTAAACTGTTTATCGTCCATGTTTCACTTCCATACATGGCTGCATTCAATACAAATATTTTCAAAAAAGTATTCCTGACTTTAAATCTATTCGCTGTTAACAAATTTCCCTTCTTCAGAGACGCCTTTCGTGCCGTTGCCAGTCTACATTTTGTATCCTCTCTACTTTGGCTATCATCAGTTCATTTGCTGCCCAAATAATAAAACTCGTCTCCTACTTTAGGTGTCTCGTTTCCTAATCTAATTCCCCCAGCGTCGCTACACTCCATTACATTTGTTTTGCTTTTGTTGATGTTCATTTCATATGTTCCTCTCAAAACAATTCCGAACAGCTGCTCTTAGAAGTCCTTCGCTGTCTCTAATAGAATTACAACGTCATCGGCAAACTTCAAAGTTTTTATTTTCTTTCGCTGGACTTAATTCCTACTCCAATTTTTTCTTTAATTTCCTTTACGGCTTGCTCAATATACACATTGAAAGACTTCGGGGATAGGTTACAACCCTGTCTCGCATCCTTCTCAACCACTGCTTCCGTTTTACGCCCCTCGACTCTTATAACTACTGTCTGGTTCCTGTACAAGTTATAAACAGCCTTTTGCTCCTTGTGTTTTACCCCTGCTACCTTCAGAATTTCAAAAAGAGTATTCCAGCCATTGTTGTCAAAGTTTTCTCTAAATCAACAAATCCTGTGCCTTTCCTTAAGATACGTTCTAAGATAAGTTGTAGCGTCAATATCGCCACGCATGTTCGTAAATTGTGCAGGGCTACCAATCATCTCTGGTCACTATACTTTAATTTCTCAAGTGATTATATTTAGAGATGTCTGAATGTGCTTCAGTATAGGACTCTAACTCCTTCCTCTACTGTTTTATGGAACTGAGGGCAGATAGAGTAAGAGTTACTATTTTTTGTAGCACGTGTGTTAATTTATGAATTATCATTATTGCTGCATTTCTGTCTGTATTATACTTTGATTATAATGGGACCACATTCCTCTTATTTGAGATGCCCTTTCTTGAATAAATATTTTTCAGCGTAATTCTCTGTCGCCTACGTCAGTTAAAGACGTTAGAATAGAATCCTTGATATTAAGTTATTCATCTAACGTTTATGTTGTATTTCTGTGTATTTAATTGACTCGAAATTCTAGTCGTTGCGTAGACTATTTTACTGCAGCATCAGAGCTACAGGTTATTAGTCGCAGCAAATTAGCTGCGTGGCATGAAAGCGGGCGTGATCGGCTCGACCCTGTGACTACATCGAGCTCTTCTTTTCAAATAGAGCCGTGAATAGGCCAGGTACCTAAAATACGAGTGACCAGAGGTATGGACGCAAGTGGTTTGCTCGTATGGGATACTGCTTAGAAGAGCCACGGAATCTTGGCGCGAACATTGCAAGTTGATGAAGAAAAAGCTCATGGCCGTAATAAAGGGTGGAATGACCTTAAAACTCTCCAAGTGTGAATTTTTTTACAGCGGAAAGTCAGTTTTTAGGTCATAAACTCTCATCCGAAGATATTTTGCCAAGAATTGAGAAACTTAAAGCAATATCAGAGTGCAAGAGGCCATATATCAGGAAACAACTAAAATCATACCAGGGGTTGTACGGCTTTTACCGGAAATTTCTGGGCAATGAGGGGATGAGTACTCCAAACCTATGCACACTATTAAAGAAGGACTCGACATTGACAAGGAACGACGAGTATGAGAGCTCATTCTTAGCCGTCAAGAGAAACTTTCTTATTAGTAAAACGTTATACTAGCTGTGGATAATTATGGATAGTTTAGATTACAGTATTGGAGTAGAGGTGTTCCAGGAAAAGTCGGTAGGATGACAAATAGAACATAGGAGTATACGTTTAGCCAGGTGTATCTTAATGACACATGAGCACGGCTACAGCATTTCTGAAAAAGTGTTACTCGCTCTTGTGTACGATTTCAAAAAAATTCCGGCTATTTCTGGTGGATCGTGAGGTGATTGTGTTATCCGATCACAAAGCTCTTCGTTTTCTGCAGGATAGTAGGTTGCTACACGATCGTCTTAAGCACTGGGCAATACTTTTTCAGAAATTTAGCTATTGCATAACAGATGTAGAAGGCACCGCAAACTGCATAGCTTACACACTGTCACGGATACCTGTTGGGGATGAGGGCAATGATGAGAAAGAAGTAAATGCAGAATTCCGATTCTTAGGCGTGAAAGGAGTGGAAGGGAAAAGAGAGATTTCTGCTGTCTGCAAGGACATGCGACGAGTGAAAAATGATGACCCGGAACTGAAAAATATAAGAACAGATTTTGGCAGCAGGGGTTACGAAAAGATACCGTGATGCTATAAAATGAGTAAGGGTGTTTTATTTTGTAGGAAAGACGAGAAAACGGATCGGTGGAGACTGTCCTTTCCGGAAAAGTATGTTGAGCAGATGACACACTAAGTCCACTTAAGTTACTAAAGTGTGTGGAAATCATTAAGGAATACGTGGACATAAATAATCTAGCCAGACTGGTGCGCTCTCAGTTAGCCGCTTGTGACAAGTTTCAGCGATTGAAACACGCTAAACTCTGATCGCCAACTGTAAAAGAATGACTTTGCTAAAGTAATAAAACCAGACGGGCTTAGATCACAATTTACGTCTAAAATGTGGAATGATTTCATTAGGGCTTAGATCTCAATTTACGTCTAAAATGTGGAATGGTTTCATTAATAATCAAGAAACCGAACACATAAAGATATTAGGCGCCACCCGGCAAATAAGCCGTGTGAACGCTATGTGCGAGAAATTGGCGGTCTGTGTAGAACACATGCAAGCAGCAAACATTCTGAGTGGATGGAATTCATCAAATTATTTGAAGATAATAAAATATTGTTAAGGGTAATGCTACAGGGTACTCGCCATTAGAAGTAATGACAGGAAGCAAGCCGAAGGTCTTACTGAATGAGAGTGTGGATTTTCCACTATGTCAACCTGTGACGGAAGCCGGAAGAGAGAAGGCAGCAGAGGCTCATATGAAGAACATTGCAAATGAAAGACACGAGAAACGTGATGGGCGTTATAGGATAATTAAACACAAGATGGGGGACCGCGTCTTGGTGAAAACCGAAGATGGCGATGAAGATGAAGAAGATGGAGAAATAAAAAAGCTCTTCGAAATATACTGTGAGCCATTCGTTTGTCGCTGAAAGTCCACATTCGAATGTGTATAGGCTCAAATATCCTGTATCGGGAAAATTACTGGGGCTACGAAGCGTGACAGATTTGTTATTATATACAGAAAGAAGAACGTCGTAGATGTGTACAAATGTGTGTGTGTATATATGTGTAATTTTCATGTGTAGTTTAAAGAATTTTGGGGGTTATTGCTGTTGTGTGTAAAGTTTTGGTGAATTTAATATAGAGAGGCACAACTTAGTGCAAGGAGAGTGTCGATATTGGCGGGACAGATCTTGGTGCGAAGGGGTCAGCAGACAGTAATTAGTAGTGTAAGTGAGAAATATAAATCGTACTATACGTAAGATTTAGGGGAATATTTATTTTTTGGTTATTTAAACGCGTTACTTCCAGAAACTTGGATGGGTTCTCGTTCATTTGTAATTGTTATTCGCACAAAATTTGGTGCTTAGAGGTCTCTAGACGTCAAAAAAAAAATTATCTGTCTTGGAAGTAGAGCATGGGGTTACGTGAAAAGTATAAGCTAATTTTTCTGGGGGAATATTATGTAGATCAATTACATGAAGTAGGTCATTTTGTAAGGGTTTTGAATGGATATATCTTTGTAAAATTTTGGTGACAAGTTCCTGATATATTGAAGAGGATAATTCTAGGGATAAGTGTTTTATTATGCAAATAGGATATTGATGAATTTAGGCAGCAGTTCTCTGCTGTGTTGAAAGGAAAGCTGATTGGGCCTCGAGGTCTGGGGCGCCTTGTCACGGTCCGCGCGGCTCCCCCCGTCGGAGGTTCGAGGCCTCCCTCGGGCATGGGTGTGTGTGTCGTCCTTAGCGTAAGTTACTTTAAGTTAAATTAAGTAGTGCGTAAGCTCAGGGACCGACGACCTCAGCAGTATGGCCCCATAAGACCTTACCACAACTTCAACCAAGCTGAATGGGCGATTTCTGCACAAGGTAGTATTAGTTCAATTGGACACGGTGGAATTGTAGAGAAGTGATAAAATGTTAGTTGATGTATGGTGCCGAATGGCGAAATTTCATTCTACTGGGAAAGTGGACAGAATTTCTAAAATTTCTAAGTGAATGTGTGTGAATTCCTAAGGGACCAAACTGCTGATGTCATCGGTCTTTAGACTTAAACTAGCTTATGCTAAGAACAACACACACACACACACACACACACACACACGCACACGCACACACACACACACACACACTCGCGCACACACGCACCTATGCCCGAGGGAGGACTCGAACCTCCATCGGGAGGGACCGCGCAGACCGCGACATGGCGCCTAAAACCTCGGGGCCACTCCGCACGGCTGTCGAAGTGGATGAAGTGTTTTGCCTACCCTATTAAACAGTTTTTGTTTGTTATCCTGTTTGTGAATATGTAGCTTCCATTGAGGAGGTCATTCAGTGCTTAATCTGTGGGGATCCGGGAAGTTTTATGATTCTAGTAACTAAACCACAGTCGTATATCGACAGCCACCGTCCTTCAGCACTGACGGTGACTGCGGATTGAAGCATGTTTTGGCCTGGTACGTGGCCAAAGGGGCCACGAATTTTTGCAGTGGCAGTTGTTCTGCAAATGGTCTAATCGTAGACGGCAGAACATTAATCATGTGCTGTGTATTTGTTAGTGAAGTGCTATGGTGCGGTCAAAACAAAAAGTTAATAATTTACAGTGAATAAATATGTAGACAATGAACCTCTGAATTAGTAACTTCTAGACGCTTCATGCAGTTACAACATGCCATATCTCAGATGACAGCACTGCATTATATCTATCATCGCTGAAAGCTACAGATCTATATCTATTTCTTTCTTGATTTATTACGTTTTTTTTATATTCTTTCATTATGTAAATATTTGTCAGAACAGTGTATCCTACAGGATTGCACAGCAAATGAGTACAGCATATTTTATTATACTTGTGCGTTTATTTAATGAACGGCTTACTACTTTGCCAATATCTTTATTCAAATAATAACTACAACTGATAATGTAAAATTATGGTAATTGGAGAAGTGGTCAGTTGCATGTGTTAGCTCACACCACCTTTGTAAAAGAGTGCCAAAAGGGCTTCTCACAAGCAGACCTAAATAATTGTTTGAACAATGATAACAACAATCTGCTGTCATTTATCATTAGCACACTTGCGCAAGAATACTGGATTATTTATTTATGAACAAACCTTTACTTACATTTATTGTGACTGTTCCAAGTATGACCAAATGTTTACAATATTTAGTTACTTAAATATTGTTGTAACATGGTAGCTTAGTACTGAAAGTGGTCATGTTGAGTCATATCATGTCTGGTGTCAACCAGTGGGAAAGCAGATAGAAGCGGAATACTGTGGTAGTCAAGTGGAGACTAGAACTTTTCGAGCAAAGAGCTCAAGGGAGCGATTCCGCAGACTTTTTATGTTCATTCTTGAAAACTGCAGAACTGCCTGTGATACAATGCTTTATTCGGTCGTATGGCTGATGGATGCTGGGCGGTGAATGGCCGCTGCCTTACTTTAATTTCCGAAGTGGTTTTATATTTATAGAGGTCTGAATGTGCTCCAGAGTAGGACTCCAACTTCTTCCACTATTGTATTAGGGAACTGAGCACATATAGAGTATGAGTTATTGTTCTTTGTATTGTATTTGTTAATTTGTGAATCATCATTTTGAACTCTGAACTGTTTTGAGCTGGTGAATGTTTCATGTATCGTGGTTACGAAATGATCTTAGTTTTCGCATATCTTTGATTACACTTTAGTTTGGAAATTTTGCTACCATTCAAATAAATCTCCCAACGAAGCTTTACTGCATTTTAGTTGAGTATTTGTGTCTGTATTGTACTCGATTATCATTTTTACTGTATTTATGTCTGTATTATACATTGATTATAGTAGGACCACTCTCCATTTATTTGAGATGTCCTCTTTTGAACAAACGTTTTTCAGCATACTTCGCTGTCGTCTATATTAGTTACGGATATTAGAATGGAACCCTTGTTATTAATTTATTCATTTAACTTTTATGTCGTATTTCTGTGTATTTAACTGAATCACAATTCCAGCCATTGCATAGACGATTGGTGTGAGGGGTCACATTAGTCGCAGCGAAGTAGCTGTGGGGCATGGAAGCTGACGTGCACAGCTCGAATCTGACTACATCGAGGCATTCTTTTTTGAACAGAGGCGTGCATAACCCAAGTATCTAAAGTACGAGAAACCATAGGTATAGGCGCAAGTAGTTTGCTCGTATTGAATGCAGTTTAGAAGAGCAACTGCAATTGCATTAACAGTTAGGTACTGTCGCAATGTCTGAAGGTATTTCGCCTGTCTCATATAACAAATCAGATGGAAGAGTTTTGTCATGTCCGATTTTCCCAAGGCTATCAGTACTTCTGATGGAGAGTCGTGTACTCATGGGGCTTTGTTCCGCCATAGGTCTATTAGCACTCTGTAACATTCTTCTCTCGGTATACTATCTCCCTTTTCATCTTCCTCTACGTGATCTTCTATTTCTGCAATACAGCCCTGCTCTACATCTCCCTTGTGTAGAACCACTGTATACTATTTCCATCTTACAGCTTTCCCTCGTTTGCTTAGTACTGGTTTTCCATCTGAGCTGTTGATGTTCATACAGCAGCTTCTCTTTTCTCCAAAAGCCTCTTTGCTTTTATTGTAGCCACTATCTATCTTTCCCCAACTGATATATGCTTATAAATCCTTACATTTGTCCGCTAGCCATTCTTGCTTAGACATTTTGCATTTTCTGGCAACTTCATTTTTCGACATTTGTATTCTCTTTCACCTGCTACATTTACTTCATTTTTATATTGTCTACGTTTATCATTTAAATTCTGTACTCCTGTGTTATCCAGGGATTTCTAATAGGCCCTATGTTTTTACCTATTTGATCCTCCGCTGTCTTCACTATTTAGTCTAAGTTACCATTCCTCTTCCACCTGCCTGCTACTGTCGATCGTTTGCCCCCTTTGAAACTCTCAACATCTGGTTCTTTCCACTAATCGAGGTCTCATCGCCTTAATCTCCCACCTTTTTCGAAATTCTTTAGTATTAATCTAGAGTTCACAACCTATAAATTGTGGTCAGATTTCACATCTGCCCTTGCACCCAATGTCTTACCACTCGTGTCTTCAGATCTCTTCCAAGAGGACAATCTTCTTTCAATGTTTTTAAGCCGAATGCTAGCAATTATTAAAGTATGCTGTATACAAAATTCTACCAGACAGCTTCCTGTTTCATTCCTTTCCCCCAGTCCATATTCATCTACCACCTTTCCTTCCTTTCCTTTTCCTACTACCAAACCCCAGCCCCCCATTCGTATTAAAGTTTCGCCTTCCTTAAGTATTTGAATAATTTCCTTTATGTCATCGTATATTTCTTCAATCACATCATCATTTACAGAGCTAATTGGCTTATAAATTTGTGATGCTATGGTGGGTGTAGGCTTCATGCCTATCTTGGCTATAGCAATGCGTTCACTATGCTGTTCGTAGTAGCTTACCCGCATTGCTATTTTCTTATTCATTATTAAACTGCCGGCCGAAGTGGCCGTGCGGTTAAAGGCGCTGCAGTCTGGAACCGCAAGACCGCTACGGTCGCAGGTTCGAATCCTGCCTCGGGCATGGATGTTTGTGATGTCCTTAGGTTAGTTAGGTTTAACTAGTTCTAAGTTCTAGGGGACTAATGATCTCAGCAGTTGAGTCCCATAGTGCTCAGAGCCATTTGAACCATTTTTTTATTAAGCTACTTCTGTATTACACGTATTCGATTTTGTATTTATAGCCTCTGTTCACTTGACCAGAGATACTGTTCCTCCTGCCAACGAATATCATTAATTCCCACTATATCTAACTTCAAACTACCCATTTCCATTTTTAAATTTTGTGGCCTACCTGACCGACTAAGGGACCTAAAATTGAACACTCCAAACCACAGAACACCAGTTTTGCTTCTTATGATGACGATATACTCCTGAATAATTCCCCGCTAGGAGATCCGAATGAGGAACTATTTTACCTGCGGAATATTTTTTCCCAAAGAATGCCATCATCATTTAACCATATAGTGGAGCCCCATACTCTCTGTAAAAATTACATCTGTACTTACCCTTGCTTTCAACCGTTCGCTGTACCAGCAAAGAAAAGTCGTTTGACGTTAGAAAGCCACCATTAGGATTACACCTACCGTACGGCTACACTATGTGATCAGAAGTATCCGGACACCTGTTTGATTATGACTTACAAGTTCGTGGCGCCGTCAATCGGTAACGCTGGAATTGAATATGATGTTGGCCCACTCTTAGACTTGATGACAGCTTTCACTCTCGCAGGCATACGTTCAATCAGATGCCGAAAGGTTTCTTGGAGAATGGCAGCCCATTCTTCACGGAGTGCTGCACTGAGGAGAAGTGTCGATGTCTGACGGTGAGGCCTGGCGCGAAGTTGGCGCTTCAAAACATACCACAGCTGTGCTATAGGATTCAGTCAGGACTCTGTGCAGGTCATTCCATTACAGGGATGTTATTGTCTTACAAGCACTCCGCCACATGAACAGGTGGTAGATCATGTTGAAAGATGCAATAGCCATCCCCGAATTGCTCTTCAACAGTGGGAAGCAAAAAAGGTGCTTAAAACATCACTGTAGGCCTATGCTGTGATAGTGCAACGCAAAACAACAAGGGGTGCAAGCCACCTCCATGAAAAACACAACCACACCATAACACCACCGCCGAATTTTACTGTTGGCACTACACACGCTGACAGATGTTCACCGGACATTCGCCATACCCACGCCCTGCCATCGGATCGCCACATTGTGTGCCGTGATTTGTCACTCCACATAACTTTTTTCCACTGTTCATTCGTCCAACGTTCACGTTCCTTACACCAGCGAGGCCTCTTTTGGCATTTACTGGGGTGATGTGTGGCTTATGAGCAGCCACTCGACCACGAAATCCAAGTTTTCATACCTCCAGCCTAACTGTCATAGTACTTGCAGTGGATCCTGATGTAGTTTGGAATTCCTGTGTGATGGTCTGGATAGAAGTCAGCCTATTACACATTACGACCCTCTTCAACTGTCGGCGGTCTCTTTCTGTCAACAGACGAAGTCGATCTGTACGCTTTTGTGTTGTACCTGTCCCTTCCCGTTTCCACCTTACCATGACATCGGAAACAGTGGACCTAGGGATGTTTAGGAGTGTGGAAATCTCGGGTACAGACGAGTGGCTCAAGTGACACCCAATCACCTGACCGCGTTAGAAGTCCGGGAGCTCCACGGAGCTCCCCATTCTGCTCTCTCACAATGTCTAATTACTATTGAGGTCGCTGATATGGAGAACCTGGCAGTAGGTGGCATCAGAATGCACCGAATATGAAAAACGTATGTTTTTGGGGGTGTCCGGATACTTTTATTCATAAAGTGAATCACTAGGTTTCAAGGACATTCTGTACAGTTCGAGTGAATGATTTGGCCACCTAGGTGTATCTGTATGACTGAGGCACCCAAGCCTTTCCACCAGGTCAAGAACCTTCAACATCGCAGCGCGTCAGCAATCTTGGTTAATATATTAAAAAACTGAAAACCCGCCTCGATTGCGAAAAAAGCACTCAGGTTTCGGCGTAGATAACTACACCTTCTTCAGAACAACAATAAAACCCACAAGTGCCTAAGAAGACCTTTGTCAATGATTGAAGGAACACCATAGCTATACATTTATAAACGAAAAAGAAAAGGAAAACACAAACAGTACATATGTACAAAGTCAAAACCACTACTTACCTTAATGGTGTACGCTCCACCTCACATCGGTCCATGTTCGATGGCGGGTCATGGCCCATCGAACATAGGTCGGTGTGAGGTGGAGCGTACACCATTAAGGTAAGTAGTGGTTTTGACTTTGCACATATGTACTGTTTGTGTTTTCCTGCCGGCCGCTGTGGCCGAGCGGTTCTAGGCGCTTCAGCCTGGAACCGCACTGCTGCTACGGTCGCAGGTTCGAATCCTGCCTCAGGGATGGATGTGTGTGATGTCCTTAGGTTAGTTAGGTTTAAGTAGTTCTAAGTCTAGGGGACTGATGACCTCAGATGTTAAGTCCCATAGTGCTTAGAGCCATCTGAACCATCCGTGTTTTCCTTTTCTTTTTCGTTTATAAATGTATAGCTATAGTGTTCTTTTAATCATTGACAAAGGTCTTCTTAGGCACTTGTGGGTTTTATTGTTGTTCTGAAGAAGGTGTAGTTATCTACGCAGAAACCTAGGTTAACACTTAACACTAGGTGCTTTTTTTCCAATCGAGCAGGGTTATTAGTTTTTTAACGGTGAGGTCCATGGTCGTGGAGAGGGGGGCGGGAGGAGATTTTTCATACAGTTCGTTATTGCTGCGCGGACGATACTGTATTTTTGGTGTGTAATAATGGCACGCATTTAACAATAACGAACTTCGGTGTCATATGGTTCGTTGTAGTTGAATGTGTGCCATTATTATGCAGCACAGGTGGTTGGCGCCCAGAGAGCGAGAAGGCAGACGAATACAGAGCCACAGCGAGTCAACAAGTGTCTGAGTGCAGTAACAATGTGTGTGACAGTGGACCAGCCGGGTACTGTAGCCGGCGCCGGGGCCGTGGGCAGCAACAGACTGTCAACACACGTGTGCCCCTTACAGTGTGGCTTTTTCGTAGTGGTTGATTCTTGAATTGTCGGCGTGCAGCAGAGTCCCCAAGTCCTGGAGCGCGCACCTGGGCAGACAAGTCGCGGGTGACGGTTCACAAGTGAGCGGCTCCATGTGCCAAGGGCAAGGTACAGAAGGTGTTGTCTTGCTCTGTGGTAGTAAGTCGGGGAGTAGTAACTGCAGAATCTTGGAGCGTGCATATTGGAACACAAGGGGCGATTGGCTGCTGGCAACTTGGGCAGGGAGCCGGCGGGGCGGACACTGTTATCTTGGTTGTTGTGGGGTTGTTTTTGGGGAAGGAGACCAGACAGCGAGGTCATGGGTCTCATTGGATTAGGGAAGGACGGGGAAGGAAGTCGGTCGTGCCCGCATCTCGTGGTCGTGCGGTAGCGTTCTCGCTTCCCACGCCCGGGTTCCCGGGTTGGATTCCCGGCGGGGTCAGGGATTTTCTCTGCCTCGTGATGGCTGGGTGTTGTGTGCTGTCCTTAGGTTAGTTAGGTTTAAGTAGTTCTAAGTTCTAGGGGACTTATGACCACAGCAGTTGAGTCCCATAGTGCTCAGAGCCATTTTTGAAGTCGGTCGTGCCCTTTGAAAGGAACCATCCCAGCATTTGCCTGGAGCGATTTAGGGAAATCACGGAAAACCTAAATCAGAATGGCCGGACGCGGGATTGTTATCTTGGTGTCCACAGTCTATTGGGCAGCGACGGCGCAGCCTACTGTGGGAACGTATGTCTACAAAGCTGAGTGGCGGCTATTACACATTCAAAAAAAGTCGACACTTGGTGCTGTGGCTGGTGGGAGCGACCGTAAAGGCATTTCCCTTTTGTTGTCGTTCCCATCAGCCGCCGCGCCAAGTGCCAACTTTGTTTGCGCGAATATTACTCGGTGTCGAGTCGCAGAAAGCGGGGCCAGACCAGGAAGTGTGCGACGCTCGGTGTTTCCTGGAATGCAAGGACGATGCTATGATGTGTGTTCCCTGTACACCCGATTGCTCGAGGAAGCGTTACAGCATTGCAGTGCGCAATTAACAATCTTTGATACTTGTTATGCATTTGTGGATTACCATCGTGGATTGGTTTAGTTATGTGCTTGTTGTATTTTGAAACTGTGCCAACTACTATAGGCAACTGCAGACGCAATATCGCTAGTGAATCGACGTTGCCTGCCTTGTTCAGTCTCGTTGTTACTGTTTGTTGGAATTCGTTATTGTACCGGTAAAACATTATTATAAAATTATCAAGTTATGAACGTTGTATCACAATACATTTATGGTTTGAGGTTTAGCTATGTTCAGAGCTTGCCACACTCTTACGACCTGATGTCATTCATGTATAAGAATGACGTGTGTAGGCAAGGATGGTTTTCGATTATTGTAAAATTTCGTATTACGCCAGCGTTGGGGTGTACAAAGTTTATCACGTTGTGTCTATTCTGTGTCATTTAATTATTTTTGAATTGTAGTATTATTATATGCTTCTTATGTTAGGGTTTTATCATTAACTGATGTATGGTGCTATCTAGCCACAAGGCATGTGGTAGCATGGAAGCAGCTGGTGTAGCCCTCTGATAAAGGGAGAGAGCCTAAAGAAAATGTGATTAATACTTATGATTACAGATACAGGTTTCTCTTCATATTACGCGTCGATTGATATAGTTCGTGAGCAAATAAGCTCAGTTGTTTAACAGTCAATTTAATTAAATGACTGTTAAATCATATCAAATTAATTTTCCTGGCAATTAGGGAGCTCTGTAGGCTTGCCTAACCATATGACTACCGGCTTGTCAAGGGATTATAATTTTCTGACGTCTGTTTTAATTAACATGCAATTAGTACAATATTACGTAGTCCTTGAACGATGAGGTAGCCATTAGTTTGAATTTGAGTCCTTCTTCACTGGCAGTGGAGGAACACACCCCAACACACCCCATCCGCCCTTTTCGCAGAAGACCTGCTATTCCAGGTCTCCTAACCTTTGGATCACAGGCACTGCCTTCGCAGACAATAGCAAAATCGCAAGAAGCGCACGGGGTCCTCCTCTTACCAATGAAGACATTTACTTTCGTTGGATCTCTGGGCGCAAATGTGACGAAAGGCGCCATTGACTCCCTGGTTGAAGTCATTTTTTAGTTGAAATAGGTTCGTTGAGCATCAGCTAGTGAGTTGCCGCAATTATGCACGGGCGTGCACGCTTCTTGTATCGGTAGCGGCCGTTGATTATGCGACTCGCTACGCTATGGGCGGTAATCAGTATCCACGTGCTAATTGGTAATAATTACGTCGAAGTACTAAAGCGTGCGCGCCGGACGGAGGAGCGGTGAACGTATCATTTTTCGGGAATGTCAATCTAATCTAAATCACCTAGGCCAGTCTGCTCAGTTCTCGTTTCAAGTACCTCTCGGCACACTATCTTTTAATTCACGGGTTAGCCCATTCATCACAGTGACAGTAATTTTTTCGTGTTTAATTTTTCTTGTCTTTACCTGCAGCAATACTAGTTCTCGCTAGCTTCTTAGCTTAATTTGTGTGCAGTAACTGTTATTCACATGTAACAGGCTCTCATTTAATGTCTTCCTACGGGACAATATACGCAACATTTTAAGAGATCTGTCTCTTTCTTCTTGGTCTGTGGCTTCCCCCTGTAGTCTCTTTTCATTATCAATTCGAATACTGAAACCCCAGCTAGAAGCGATGCCGTCCGCGGCCGGGACAACAGCAGAGCCACAGGTGAGATTTAACATCGCCAGGTCGTTAGGGAAGTAAGAAAAACTGACAGCCCATTTAACCATTTATGTTATACTTTCAATTAATCTCATCATTTCACGCCATCTCGGAAAGCACTAGCCGCATTCTCTAACTGAGAGTTTATAGTATTTATGGGTTACAAGTCCTTATGAATTTTGAGGGTTGTAACAAACAGGGCGAAAGTTATTGAACTATATGAAGAAAAGGTAATTAGTTACAAACTACGGAGTACACGCACTTAATTCAACATACTAACTTCGCTACAGATATTCGGATTTAGGTTATGACATGTTCGATATGCCTGCCATCTTTGGCGATTTTGTGGGGCAGCCGAGTAGCGAAATTCTGCATGACCAGCTCAAGTGTCGGAACACCGATGCTGTCAATGACCTCCTGAGTGGCTTTTTTCAGCTCAGCAACGGTTTTGGGGTTATTTCTGTACACCTTTCCTTTGATATAGCCCCACAAAAAGGAGTCGCATGTGCTCGGATCCGGAAAATACGGCGACCATTCGAGGCCCATACCAGTGACCTCTGGGTACCTCAGAGTCGGTATGCGGTCCCCAAACTGCTCCTCTTAGACATCGAACACTCTCCTTCTTCGATGGGGTTGAGCTCCGTCTTGCATGAACCACATCTTGTAGAAATCCGGATCACTCTGGATAATGGGGAGGAAATCATCTACCAAAACCTTCACGTTCCGTTCGGTAGTCAGCGTGCCATCAAGGAACATCGCACAGATTATTCCGTGACTGGACATTGCACACCACACAGCAACCCGTCGAGGGTTTAGAGACTACTCCATCGCGAAATGTCCCTGCGGTTGCGCGGCGAGGTGATTGGAAGAAGTACACAAACCACAAAGTCGGAAGTCTACGAAGTGTGACGCTCATTCTCCAGTACTAGCAGATGTTTTCTCCGCTACAGTTCTGCGTACTGCGAGAAAAGGCCGAAAACCAAATGCATGGGGCATTGCGGTCTGTTAGAGGAGTCTAAAATGACGTCACATGGCGTTAACAGTTCTACAGAACCAGAGTAAACGAGGTAATGAGGATCCTGTAACGATCCTGTAACGACTGTGGTCGTCTTTAGCGAATTCATAAGAAAGTACAACCCTTATTGGACCATTCGTTTGAGATGCTGACGTCTGCCGCTGCAAGTAGCCCAGTTTGCTGATTTTCTGTTTCTGGAATGCCCACTGACTTGTTTGTTTCTGGAATGCCCACTGACTTGTTATGTCGTGCATTAGCGCATATAAACATATCAACGGCTGTGCTTGTGTGGCACAACTGAAGCGCTGTATGCCGTACTGACGTTCATTGCAATTTAGCAGTATTATCAATTCAATTTCCGAATCTCCTCGAGTACGCTTTATCAAGTGAAGAACCGTGAGTCATTACGTTTCCCCTCTCCACCTCCCCGTATTGCTAAGGAGACAGATAAACAATGTCTTTCAGTGGAGACATTAGGACGTACTCTGCTACATCGTTCACATTCCAAGTTTTGGATGATGTCTGAATCCCATGACGGGCACTAAATGTAAATGTCATGTGACCAGGGCCTCCCGTCGGGTAGACCGTTCGCCGGGTGCAAGTCTTTCGATCTGACGCCACTTCGGCGACTTGCGCCGTATGTATTCGACACATATACTGAACATACCTCCATTTCTCTGTGTCCATCTCGTCCACACTTTGCCTGTCCATCTCATCCTCTCACCTCGAACATTCTATCTCCACTTTCTCTCCTCGTCTCCTCCTCCCCCTCTATTTGTCCATGTCCTCCTCCTCTCTCTGACCATATCTTCCTCACCCCTCCATCTGTCCATGTCCTCCTCCCTCTCTTTCTGTCCATCTCTGTCTTCCCATTTTCCTTTTCCACCTGCAAATTATTTCACTGCACTTTCCACTTACATCATGCATGTCACTCTTCTCCCCTTTCTCTGTTCATTTCTTCCTACCCCTCGCTGTGTCCATCCACTCATCTATCTATGTCAACCTGCCCCCAGCCTTGCTCATCGGAAAATGTAGCCCATGGAAAACAGTTCGGTAAAACAGGCCGATACTACTCCCACAACACGCCTGTCACGCAGGACATACTACTTATCAGGGGGTTGAAAACTATTTATTTGTTCCTGACGTACAGACCGCCATGAAAACCAGATCCCTGACACACACAAATACCCATAAATATAGGCAAGGCAGCATACCAACATGCTGTATGTGGTACTTCAAGCAAAGAGCTCAGCACACATTAGCACAAGCCACCAACACAGGCTTCGGTCACTGAGAACCACACCGACTACACTAGTCTCACTGTATGTGGCATACTCTCCATCAGGAATAACGTAGAGACCACTCTGGCAAAGACAACTGAGACTCCAACATAATGCAAGAATATGGAAATTCGTGTGTGTGTCTAATCGTCATTGTCATTCTCATTTAAAGGACACAGTCGTATTTTAAAAGCAGGCTAAATACGAAGTTGAAGAAGGGGTACAAAGAGAAGGAACCAACATTTACTGTCAAATCGGAAACCACGCTACACATCATCCTTCTGTGACACCGCCAGAGTGAGGTGCAGTTAGTCCACAGCCTGTTCAGTATGTGCGGAAAAACGCAGTTCTGATAAAAGTTGTAATCTGAAAGACGTAAGCCTTTAATAGGCATTAAAGAAAGTTAACGTAAAAACGTAGTGATCCATTTTACTGTGGCCATATAATGAAAAAGATATCTTAAAACCCCAAAAAGCCGTTATTTTCAATTTTTTTATTATTTTCGTCTACGTCAGTACTCTGCAAACCACTGTGAAATTCGTGACACGGGCTGCTTCCCCGTGTATTAGAGTTTCTTCCTGTTCCATTTGCTTGTGGAGCGTTTGAAGAATGATAGCTTGAATAC
Organism: Schistocerca cancellata; assembly: GCF_023864275.1. Lineage (NCBI taxonomy): Eukaryota > Metazoa > Arthropoda > Insecta > Orthoptera > Acrididae > Schistocerca > Schistocerca cancellata. Next base: position 540,801,542 of record NC_064628.1, on the reverse strand, counting down.
TTCTTTGTTTTCGGTGCGGCCTACAGGGACGATACTCATCTATTTTCAGAAGATACGCACAAAGCACAGCGAAAGCTGTGGAAACATCTACATCTACATCTACATCCATACTCCGCAAGCCACCTGACGGTGTGTGGCGGAGGGTACCTTCAGTACCTCTATCGGTTCTCCCTTCCATTCCAGTCTCGTATTGTTCGTGGAAAGAAGGATTGTCGGTATGCCTCTGTGTGGGCTCTAATCTCTCTGATTTTATACTCATGGTCTCTTCGCGAGATATACGTAGGAGGGAGCAATATACTGCGATGATTATGCGCGAAAGAAAGGGGAAAAAGGACATTTCTTACTTTTGAGAACCGTCGACAACGGATAGGATTTTTCTTTTTTTTTTTATTCCTGAAAAACATTGTTTATTCCACTCCTCACTCTTCGTAAACAGACTATTGGTAGTGCCACAACTTTACTGTATTATAAATATTGCACAAATTTTTATTTCTTTTCAGTCATCATACCTATCATTGGTTTAATATCTTACTCCTCATCTTGTTAACTGCCACTGTTTTTTTCTTTTTTTGATACGTCATACATCTTACGGCCCCCATAACTCACGCTACATACTTGTACCCAAATGTTTTTCTTCCCTCACATTTTCTTGCCTACTGCTTGTTCATGAGCAAAGGAAACCTTTCTACGACCTATTAGTACACGACCCCTTATCATACAATTGGTTATATTTTATCATGGATTTCTTTCCTCGTTCATTCTTTGGACATTCGTCTTTAGCTGTTTTTCTCTTACTACATTGAAAATTCTATGCTACGAATGTGCGCGCTCAACTTTCATTGTGCTCTTCTGGATCTGACGCGTTAGGGACGGAAAAAAAGACTTGATTTTATTGTAAGGACATTATTGGCCTTATGGAAGAAGCGATCAAAAGGTATCTGTTCGAAGCCCTCACAGTCCAGAATTGGTATGCCAGTCAGGCAAAATCGCCGTGAGTATTGCGGAAATCGTCTCACTGACGCAGCAGGTTGAATATACCATTTTGGTAAAATACCGTGTTCTGCTGCGCTAAGAAGTCCGTAGCTGCCTGCTGCACATCCTCGTCCGATGGGAATCGTCGAGCCTTCGTCTTTTTTAAGTGATCGAAGGTGGGATAATCGCATAAGTAGAGCTGAGGCCCATAGGACGGGCGTTCGAGTGTCTCCCACTTTAATTGGCGTATCCTATGCGTTACGACATTTGCGATATTGGAACGTGAGTTATCATGAGGCAGCAGGAACTTGAAGAGCCATTCCACAACAGTGGTTTTCGACTCACGTGCTGCTACGTACACAATCTTTATTCTCCGATGGATGCCTACCGGTGTTTGTACTTCGGCAAGCAAGAAAAGAATATCAGCAACCGGGTCCTGTTTGGAGGCATTTGGTAATAACGTCGCCGTAGTTCACGTTTCCACATTTATCGGAAAGACACGAATGCCACACTAATCGCTTATCTTCATGTCGGTGCTGGGATACCCTCATCGGCGTCACAATACATTTTATAAATGCTGCAGCAACGGCCTCAAACTAAAAATCGCCTCTTGTACTAATTCTCCACATGTCGAGAAGTGTCGTATGATAGCTGATGTGCCGGCCGGAGTGGCCGAGCGGTTAAAGGCGCTACAGTCTGGAACCGCACGACCGCTACGGTCGCAGGTTCGAATCCTGCCTCGGGCATGGATGTGTGTGATGTCCTTAGGTTAGTTAGGTTTAAGTAGTTCTAAGTTCTAGGGGACTTGTGACCACAGCAGTTGAGTCCCATAGTGCTCAGAGCCATTTGAACCATTTTTTTGATAGCTGATACACACAGATAACACTGACAGTTAAAGTTTGCCGGCCGCTGGTGGCCGAGCGGTTCTAGGCGCTTCAGTCTGGAACCGCGCGACTGCTACGGTCGCAGGTTCGAATCCTGCGTCGGGCATGGATGTGTGTGATGTTCTAAGGTTGGTTAGGTTTAAGTAGTTCTAAGTTCTAGGGGACTTGTGACCACAGCAGTTGAGTCCCATAGTGCTCAGAGCCATTTGAACCATTTTTTTGATAGCTGATACACACAGATAACACTGACAGTTAAAGTTTGCCGGCCGCTGGTGGCCGAGCGGTTCTAGGCGCTTCAGTCTGGAACCGCGCGACTGCTACGGTCGCAGGTTCGAATCCTGCGTCGGGCATGGATGTGTGTGATGTTCTAAGGTTGGTTAGGTTTAAGTAGTTCTAAGTTCTAGGGGACTGATGACCTCAGATAATAAGTCCCATAGTGCTCAGAGCCATTTGAACCATTTTTAAACGAGTTAAAATTTAAGTTTCCATTAAAATTAATAAAAAATGTAAGAACTTGCTTACACAGGGTCACGAGTAAGAATACGTACGGACAGACCAAAAAACAACAAAACTTTTATTTCTTCCTGACGTTGTTCATTTTGTGGTCGTTCTGCAAATTGTTTCACGGATGAAGAAAGCAGTCAGTCAAGGTACGTACCATAGACACAAGATCTAAGATTGACAGGAGAGGTAATGAGTATAGCTGTGCGATCAACGTTCAGTGGCTACGGGTAAGGGAGAAAGCACAAACACTGCTGCGTCGTCTTCGGCCCGGCTGTCGTCTTCACAAGACGACCTCTGCAAGGTGTCCACCCACTAAGTTTCCCACGCGCGTGCTCAACTGCCGCATTCTTCACCTCAGTGCGCCGGAAATGCCTGCTGTAACGGCGTGAGCGCGAGTGGTGTATATTTAGCGCGGCGCGCGTCACCAGGTGCGGACGCGTTCGCGGTACAACTTACATCACCGCCGGCGCCGCAGTGTCGCCATTCACCAACTGCCATTCACAGTCATCACGGGAGGGCTCTCTTTGGACCACTGGAAACAACTTACCAGCACAAAATGTCCAAATACACTCCACTACGTCATAGAGTCTATTATGATTGCGGTATAGCATTATAAAACATACATATATATACACACAATGAATTTACAAGTTAATATTTCAATTTAACATCCAGAGTGCACCACTCGCTGCCACTTCGAGCAAGTCTTTCAGATCTCCTTTAAAATCATGGAGTGGGTATTTCTGCACAATATGTGGTATTATCTGCTCCTCTGCGGACAGTCACACTTAGCAATTTCACAGCAACCCCAACTCATTCCAGACGTGGCCCGCTAGCATGCGGTTGGTCCCCATCATTCGTGCCGGGGTACGTCAGCCCCAGCAACCTTCCCCGTTCGGCTTTCTGAGGTGATGACTGGGTGTTGTGTGATGTCCTTAGGTTAGTTAGGTTCAAGTAGTTCTAAGTTCTAGGGGACTCATGACCATAGACGTTAAGTCCCATAGTGCTCAGAGCCATTTTCTGAGGTGGATGTTCATCACAGCATTCTCTTCACCTGTCGGTAACATCGGAAACATATGTCCTGAAGGTCAGTCCAAGGTCGAATACGCAACTTTAGCCGTATAACTCGGCAATTGTAGAGAACGCTACTGAGAAATGTGTTGTTATGTGATTCCGTCTTCTTAGAAATTAACTCATTGGTAGCTTTTCTTCTGAAATGCGGAGGAGCAATATTGGGTACAGTAAACAGCTACTGAATAGGAGTAAATCCAACGGTGCCAGAAATGGTCCCAGAGACATCATTCATAGATTGATTTCAGCTTTATCTGTGCTTTTTTCCCATGCATGGGCACAATATTCTGCAGCTGAATATACAAGTAAAATGGATGTATTGCGCAGCATAACTGCATTTGCTCACAATTCGTTTCCAGCTATTTTGTTGAGCAATTCCTCTTTTGAGTCATGGTTCTTTGGCAGTTTCCGATCTAAGAAGACACCTAGATATTTAAGGAAGGTCGACCCCATCAAATAACGCATGTCGCTTTCTGTGCGCCTCTTTATTATGGAATACGAACGCTGTAACCTCTTTTTCCCTTGAATTTCAGTTCAAAAAATACTCATTCAATATTAAAAGCTCTCTTGAAAGAGTACGCTCACAATGCTTTATGCCGTTATCTGGACACATTATTTGCCAGATCATCTGCATTCTGGACTTTCTTGAGGTTGGTAGCTCAAATGTGAAGGACATTCAGTTTAAACAAAATTGGAACCAAAACTGATTGTTGAGGCAGGCCGCGGTTCAGCCTTCCCCATCGGCTCACGAAAACTGAAACTGTCAATCAGAGAACTTGTTAAATAAAAGTTCTAGCTTCTGACGTGGAATTTATCGTAAAATGCCATCATATCCAGAAACCGCAACCGATTTGAGGTCTCCCTTAAATTCTGATTCAGTGTTGAGCATAAAAGCTGATACACTACTTTACATAAAATGAGGTAAGCTACAAACATAACGATAACTGAAAAACGTGTGCAGAATGTAATGAAACTAAGACGGAGGGTAGAAATACGTTTCTTAGCGTATACAGAGTCTCCAAGTCTTGCCGTACCAATCTCTTTTATCGATGAAGGGGCATGCAAGTTGAAAAGAAAACACGACGTTTGCATTCACAATGATTGTGCATGCCAAAGACATTATCTGAACCTGAGTTCAAATGAACGAAAAACATGCTGTGAAATAAAAAAGATAGGACCGCAATCAGTCAAGTGTAAGCAACAATAACAACTGTTCTGGTAAATAAAGTCATCTGATATGAACACATATACACATCGTGTCTTAATAACAATATTCTCATAGCAGCTGAGCAGGAGGACTGTATTGCACTTTGGCAGATAGGTTCAAGCATACATTCTATCAACACAAGCAATGGCGAACCTTTATCGACAAGCAATGCGTTGTTTCATAGAATCGTTATGCAGGATAAGATTTTGTAAGCAAGACGCCAGACGTTATATGGAACCTTCTGGGAATAACTCTAATTTTACTCTTACTCTTCACCAACGTTATCGTAAGAAACAGTGGTTGATCGCATGATGAATAAATAACGAAATAAATTTTTTAGTTAAAAGTATTTGAGGCTAAGGGTTTAGATGTAACTGAGTGGTAAAGTTCCCACTGCCAAGAACTGCTGTAAACTTGAGAAAACAGTGCTCGCTTCGCCACTCGAGAATGTAGAACAAGAATATACAAAAATGATGTATTCCTGTTTTACTCCTTTTTTAACCTGCGCACTTCGTTCTCAGGCTTCAAAAATATGGTACAAATGGCTCTGAGCACTATGGGACTTAACTTGTAATGTTGTTATGTGTAATGTTGTTGCATTAATTTATTCTGAAAGCGGTGCTGTGCGTTAAAAGCTGTGAGCTATGTGAGGAAGTAAACCTTGCATTACTGCGCAACTGTTTCACCAGGTATGCAGTCTAGCTTACCAAATTCCCAACCAGACTAACATTAATTATAATCTTTTAGTACTCATCTTACGATAACCGGTGATATATATATAGAAAGACAATTTAAATAAATGAAATAAATCAGTTTATATTTGGACATTTATTTTAACATTGATCATTGTTCCGTTAATATTTCAGCATATCAAACTTGATCCATAACTAAACTGGTGCCTTATTTAGGATTGTGAAAATGTGAGTTTGTAATCTTACGGAACACATCAAATATGGAGCCAAGATTGGGAGACTGCATACAACACTGGATTCATAAAATAACACACGAAGAACGTTGAAACGTATGCAAGAGGAAATTAACCACAACCAACCGATTCAATTTTCACCCAAAGAAGTTACGTTCGTAGCGCAATCCTGTCCATCATGAAATTACCACACACTGGTATACTAAATTCATACTAACTCTCTGTGAAATCATCCCGAAAAGAATAGCTGAGGGCTGCTTTGATGCTTACACCACATACTTTACGTGGTCAACTTGGTTTACACAAAGAGTGTATCTCCACAATAATGTTGATAATTAAATTACATTACACCGAAACGCAATTTACAAAAGAAAAACCTCTAACTGCTGACTATCGTCTTACTATTAATCTGATGGGTCAAATAATTGTATAAGCACGTGGTACTGGTCTCACAAAGTACACCCCACGTGGGTTGAACATAAAGAAAAGTTGCTATATTGAAAAATATTGTCAAGATGAGACGTTATAATATCACGCACATTCGCATTTAAGATTGATGATCTTAGTTAGAGTTACTGATCAACACGTGGTTCCACTTTACTCACAAAGTAGTGACAAAGCAACTACCGGAAGATATTCTGAACTTCACACTCGAATTACACTGCGTTGCAATTTAAGATAACATTAGATATTTAAGAGCTAAACCTGAAATAAAGATGATTACATTTTCAGTTAGGCTGAACTTAAGAAATCCATTGTCGTACAGACTTATCAGACACACGCTTAGCCGGAGATCTTACCACTTCAGACGCTCGCCGCGGACAGACTACACCTGGGCTTCTACCGAGCGTGCTTAACAGATACAAATGGAAGTGACCAGAGAGGCAGCTTCCTATACCACCATGACAAGGGACGGACAGTACCATACCAAGAACAGAAACCTCTATGCTTTTAGAAAGCGTAGCTACCTGTTCCGACGTTGGTCCTACTGTTCTCTAGCAGACAGGCTTGTCTACTACCATCAAGCATGCAACTAGAAATACATTTGCTCATTCATCCTCTCACACAGAAGGAAAGGGGGATGACAGTATCTTATCATATACAGTATATAAAAGAAATCGGATTTGCTCATTCATCCTCTCACACAGAAGGAAAGAGGGATGACAGTATCTTATCATATACAGTATATAAAAGAAATCGGATGTAGGTTCCGTATGAGACTGTGTGACATGAATTACATATAAACTGTGTTTTAAAGTGTAGTAGTGTGACAGATCGTTCTTATTTATGAGTAAAAGTAACACGTTCCACTGCTCAGTCTCCTCCCAGATAGTCAGAAACACCACAGTAAATTTAGAAGAGGATTTTATGCCGTAAATGACAACATATTTAAGAAATTAACATGAAAGGAATCCAACAGAGACCTTTCAAACTTCTGAGGTCATCAGTCCCCTAGAACTTAGAACTACTTAAACCTAACTAACCTAAGGACATCACACACATCCATGCCCGAGGCTGTATTCGAGCCTGCGACCGTAACGGTCGCGCTGTTCCAGACTGTAGCACCTAGAACCGCTCGGCCACCCCGGCCGGCTCTCGGTCTTCCACACATACTTTTTCCCACTTGGTTCTTATACGTGTTCTATATTACGCGCCTTTCCCTATACGTTATTCCTAGTTTTCGAAAATCCTGCATAATTTGACTGTGTCGAATGCTCTTTCTAGGCCGACAAACACTATGAGCGGATCTTGATTTTTCTTCAGTCGTCCGTCCACTATCAAACAGAACGTCAGATCTACCTTTCTGGTGCCTAATTGTCTCATCTAACAGGTCCTCAGTTTTCTTTATCATTCTCATTCTTCTCCATAGTATACCTGTCAGCAGCTTGGGTGCATGACCTGTGCCGCGCGGGATTAGCCGAGCGGTCTATGGCGCTACAGTCATGGATTGTGCGGCTGGTCCCTGCGGAGGTTCGAGTCTTCCCTCGGGCATGGGTGTGTGTGTGTTTGTCCTTAGGATAATTTAGGTTAAGTAGTGTGTAAGCTTATGGAATGATGACCGTATCAGTTAAGTCCCATAAGATTTCACACACATTTGAACATTTGCATGACCTGTTAAGCTGATTGTGCAGTAGTTTTCGCACTTATCTGCCTTTACTATCTTCGGAATTGTGTCCATGACATTAGAATAGTCGTTTGGATGTCACTTCCTCCAATGATTTTAGAAATTCGAATGGAATGTTATCTATCCCAGAATGAGATATTCACTCTGCAGTGGAGTGTGCGCTGATATGAAACTTCCTGGCAGATTAAAACTGTGTGCCAGACCGAGACTCGAACTCGCGGGCAAGTGCTCTACCATCTGAGCTACCCAAGCACGACTCACGCCCCATCCTGACAGCTTTACTGCTGCCAATATTTTATCCCTTCTGCTTTATTTGATTTCAAGTCTTCCGTAGCTGTTTTAAATTCTAATACTGGATCACTGGACTCACATGCCGTCTCCAATCTATTCTTCTACCACGTCATAAGGCAAGTCCTTCTCTTCACAGAGACCTTTGATATACTCCTTCCATCAATCCTCTCTGTCCTCTGCGTTTAACAGTGAAATTCCCATTACACTCTGCATATTATCAGCCTTGCTTGTAATGTCACCGAAGGTGGTTTTGAATTTTTGTCCGCTGAGTCAGTCCTTCCGACGACCATTTCCTTTTCGATTTTTTCACATTTATTCTGGAACCATTTCACCTTGGTTGCCCTGCAATTCTCGTTTATTTCATTCTTAAATGATTTGCAAATACGGAGGGATTACTTTTCAGCACGCCTTTGTAGTTCCCTTAGCAATGTTCGTTCGGAAAATGTTTCCGATGGATATACATCACTGGTAGCAGTAATTACTGTCATGTTAGAAACCAAGTGTCATGGACAGTTAGTGTCTTTTTACGACTACTCTTCTTCTGTCGTATTACATGGCTATTCCTTCTAGACGCATTGGAGCGTCCACTTTGATACAGCAAAAAGCTGGGCAACTTGATTTACGATGTAGTCAAGGGCACCTGCAAGTACGACAGCTCGTTTACGCCGTTCTGTCGCGTCGCGTCTCCATCTTACTGAACTGGTTCTAAACAGTCGACTGCCATGGTTCTCTTCATTGGTGGAGAATCACATGACCCTCTGGCTCCAGTTCTATACCACATACAGCATGTTCGGAAATTCCCGTTACCACCTTCTAGACCTTGTAGAGAGGAGTTAGAACATAATATTTTGAATAGTTACTCATGTTCAAAAACGTAACATTTCCGTGCGACAGCCGTTTGGAAACATATTTGCTAGGCATGTGTGAAAAAGGGAAGTCGTGGTGACTGATGGTTATGCCGGATCGACTTACTTCGCTTGTCGTCTATCCCATCTCTCTAACCTTGTTCGAAACTCATTCACTTGTCTGTGAGTGTTAGAGCAACATGCTTGAGAACACGTTTGCAGAATACACCAACATGACCTTTGCGAATGGTGAAGACTTGCTCCGTTGCATTTATCAAGATCGTTCTCCACAACGTCCGATTACCTCTCATACGCTTTTCGCCACAATTCCGCAACGACTTAGAGGAAGGGTACCTTCACCGTCGGCAGGCTTGACTGTCGTGCTCCGAGGAGACGCCACACTCCCGAACTGGAAGAGGCCGCTCTGCATCACGTTCAAGAGAACCCGTCAACGAGTACAGGAGCTATTTATTTGGCTGCTAATGAGTGAAATTATAAAACAAGTTGTGTAATGGGGCAGGTCTAATCAATTAATTGGAAAAGTGGTCCCGCAACCAATATGTTTTCGAATGGTTGTAGCACGGAAACATTACGCTTCCGGACATGGGTTCCCTTTAAAATATTATCTACTCATTTCCCTCTGAATGTTTTAGGAGTTTGTAACGGGAATTTTCGAAACCTTGTGCATGGTGTAAAACTGGAACCAGGCAGCCATGTTGAGAGGCACCTGCATGCCTTGCTCATACTGTGGCATCAAGCAGTCAGGCCTGCAAGATGAGTGGTCTTCCAAGCGAGTGGATTCTTTCTTATTTATCAAGTAACATGAGCTCTAGTACTCACAATTAAGTTACAAATTATTCTCCTGTTCGAATATTACGCAACGGAAACGGATAACGCACATCTGACTATTAGTATTTTACACAACTCTGACTGTTCACTACGCACTTGCAATACCACATGTTCTTTCTTATCCAACGGCTTTGATCAACACTTGGCCATCGCACTGAATATGAATGGCGCACACATTATAAATTCTGGATATCATGACAACATACTATTCGAAGGAAAAGGCCACCAATCTTTTTCTTTTCACTATCTTTTTTATTCCGATAAATTCTATAACCTAAACACACCAGTACATTTTCTACAGCAATTGCACATGAGAAACTGCGCCCAGTGGGCATGGCTTTACATTGGTGATTCTCTATCTAACGCTACAATGCACTTTCTGGATAGGATGGTGGATCTTTTGCTATATCTCACACTTCGACTCTCACAACCATCATCACGAAACTTTCCTCCAGACCGAGCGGTACAAAAAGGAACAAGCATAACCCACTGCCTCTGAACCTATCTTGCTACTCTCCCATGCAAACCACACATACAAATATTACATGAAATACACCACACTGGCAACATGGAATACAACACAAGGAATAGTCACAACGTTATAATCACATCACTTTCAGCTTTCCCACTTCAATTAGAATTCATCCCAGTTTCACACGATACTGCCCCACTTCGTAGCTTTTCTTCCGTACTATGAACTCTGGAGGATATATGCACGTCTTCCTGTGCAATGCAAGCCAAGTGGCGTTGCTGGATAGACGGCTGACTCATCTTGCTTCTCTCTCAGAGTATTATAGTTTGAATCAAGCGTCACACGGAAACATAACACGCAAAGTAATATTAAGAATATATTCGTCACACACGTGAGTCCTCAACTGATACCATGGACGAGTACTTCTCTTTATCCTTTGTCTCACACACAGATTGAGACTCACACAGTACTCACCACGTGGAAGTACTCGGCTCTAATTCCAAGTCCTGCACACGCCATTTCTTAAATATTTCCAACTTATAGTACACACGCCAGTAATTCAGCTTAACTTTAGCACTCGAAAGTATTTGAACTTATTGCTACACGCAGTTTCATTGTGACCGTTGGTCACTTCCGAAGATTACTACGATCACTTAATATTACCTGCCTGACATTTAATTCTCCCCACAAAAGTTCCTGAAATAGATAAATTATTATTCCAAACTACTCTTGAGTATTTCACATGCATACCATGTCTCCACTCTTTTGTCTTTACGGAGCACACCTAAGACAGGTCTTACCAACACAAGATCCAGCGGCAAAGTGCTGAAACATAGCCGTTCTTCAGGTCAGCTCGCACCTCCGTCAAGGTAGGGGAGCAACTTGCTACCGTATTGGTCAGCCACATTCCAGGCGCTCAAAGCTCAGGTAAATTTCATCTCTTTGGTTCCACCAAAGGTGACCAAAGGACCGTCTCAAAGATGATCATATATTGCCAATTCACTATCTGTGGTTAGCAGACGACCATACATTCATTCATTTCACAGATGTCACCAAATTGGATGTAGGGATTTATTTTGTGGGAGTGCACATGTAATCAATTAAGTAAATAAATTGTCATTCTTTCCTGTACTGGTATCCGGCTTCGCTGTTTCAATTTAAATTGAGTTATTATTTAAAAAAATGTTGTTATGACAAGAATAACGAAGAATGTTGTACCTATTTTCAATGTCGGGCGGTGCTGTACCCTTTCAATATGATCCTCCGAATACCCTGTTTAGCGTTCCAGAGCGACCAGTGTCGTCTTTTAACAAGGTTACTACTGTTTTGGCAGGTGAAGTTACGATGTTAGCTGGAACTAAAGTTATAATTCGCATTCTACTTGAGCTGTCCCCTCACTCGTTCCCTGTGCCTCAAGTCGCGGTTATCCTTCCCCACCTGCAGCGTAGACAGTTGTCATTCCGCTACCGTCTCCTAATTAGAAGTTTGTATCCAACGAACACACGAACTCGCCGAAGATAACGAAGCAGAAAGAAAGAGGAGACAAGGGCTGCTTCCACGGAGTCGTCGCACAGAGAGCTTTATGGGGGTGACACCGTGTCTGGCCTTACACAGAGCGCGGGCGGCGCAGCTTTTTCTGCCGCGGCGGCCGCCACTTCCTACCATCGCCAGCACCTGTATGGGTTGAAGGACGTTCGGCTGCAGACCGTGGCCTGTAGCTGCGTTTTTGCTCGAGGCAACTGCATACCGCAAGTCCTTTCCTGAATGGGCTGTCGTTGTCCATACCATGTCGCTCATGCGCTGGAACGCACGCACTTTTAGAGAAGTTATTTTCTCCCGCCTCACATTCTAAGCTGCTCGTCAGTATTTGCTGCTAAGCTGGTTGTAACACATAGGCGTATATTGCGGTTTCGTAAATTCAGTTCTCTTAGTCAAAAGTCATCAGAGTTGGTAACATGCAAACGACGTGTTTAATGATACATGGTATACGCTTATCTACAGTCCGGCAGAACCTATAACTTGCCAAATTTTCAACTTCATTCCGTGCCGGTTAGATTTCAGTCCGAAATCTATATCTCATTCTTCAGAGGTCTTCTCAACACCATCTGTTAGTAGGAACTATTGCTTAATAAACACTGTTAAATGATAGAACTGTCCCATAAGAAAAAAATTGGTCTCTACGTCATTGCTGTATGACTCGACGACATCTTATTTAGCAGAAAACGTAGAGATAGTGTAATTAGGCTGTTTAGGTTTTTATATTGGTTACTCCACGTAGCGCTGTGAATGAAAATCACTGGCTGTGCTGTGCGCAGTCTGTGGCTGGTTAGCATTGTTGTAATATTCGCTATTTTAGTGTTGGGCAGCTGGATGTGAACAGCGCGTAGCGTTGCGCAGTTGGAGGTGAGCCGCCAGCAGTGGTGGATGTGGGGAAAGAAATGGCGGAGTTTTGAGGGCGGATGATATGGACGTGTGTCCATCAGAGACAGTAAATTTGTAAGACTGGATGTCATGAACTGCTATATATATTATGAGTTTTGAACACTATTAAGGGGCTCCGGAAAGGCTCAAAATCATGAAAAGTTCAATTTTTACTTTTTTGCGTTTTCTGAATCTGCAGACTATTACCTTTTAATAGATATATAATTTATTCAATTCCGAAGACTACAACTATTTTTAAATTTTTTATGAAATGTGTTCTACATGGGCGTGACGCACTGTGGCGCTGTTAAACTGCTGTCAAATGGTGTTATTATTAACGTCCGTGTTCATCAGGTACATTTTAGTGATGTGAGATAAAGTATGTGTTGTGGCTAACCTGTGATGGTTCAATATATATCGCTGGTGTGATTGTCGATTGTTTCATGTTTATTTACTCTGTCGTTATCTAGAAAATATTCGTAATTAATTCTGTTTCTTGAGTCTCTGTTTTGTTGAAGTATAATAATGAGTAAAAGTAAAGTTGCTGTTGCGACTTTCAATGATGGCAACATTGTAAGGTGCAAGGTATTTTGAAATATGGGAATGAAGATAGGTTCTGACATGGTACGAGCGATGCTTGCTTTAGACAAGGAACGTCTTCGGGCTGCAGACAGGGCTGTAAAGAGTCTTGAAATACAAGCAAGAGTAAACACGAGGAGGAAGAAGAGGAAGCTGGAGGAGGAGTTTGCAGAGGATGAAGATAATCCATCCTATGGACCTGGAATGCACTAAAAAGTTAATCCAATCTTTGTCGCTCGATTCCCAAAACTTTTATTTTCTCATACTAATTACATGTTTTCTAAGGATCTTCTAAACATATTTGTTTCAAACTTTCAGTAAATGTTACACAGTACCTTCTGTATAATTTAACACAGCCTTTTTCCAAAAAACTGTATAGTTTTGAATATATAAATAAAAAATTGCAAAAAAATGTTGTGAATTTTCATTACAATTGAAAAAAAATCATCTTTAATAACTGAACTAAAATTTTGTAAAATCCCTTTGTTAAGTTGTAGCCCATATTCCAATAAATAATCTGTAAAAAGTTCAACTTCCTACCTCAAATACTTTGTGAGGAAAGATGTAATTTATAAGCGTTATTTTAACATTGCAAGTATAGGGCGTTCCGGAACCCCTTAAGGTAAATACATTGTTTGTTCTCTATCAAAATCTTTCATTTGCAAACTATGCCTATAAGTAGTTAGTGCCTTCAGTAGTTTGAATCTTTTATTTAGCTGGCAGTAGTGGTGCTCGCTGTATTGCAGTAGTTCGAGTAACGAAGTTTTTGTGAGGTAAGTGATTTGTGAAAGGTATTGATTAATGTTAGTCAGGGCCATTCTTTTGTAGGGATTATTGAAAGTCAGATTGCGTTGCGCTAAAAATATTGTCTGTCAGTTTAAGCAAAGTCATTTATAATTTTTCTAAGAGGATGTTTCATAAAATCTTCAACTTCGTTCCGTGCCGGTCAGATTTCAGTCCGAAATCTATATCTCATTCTTCAGAGGTCTTCTCAACACCTTCTGTTAGTAGGAGCTATTGCTTAATAAACACTGTAAAGTAATAGAACTGGCCCATAAAAAGAAATTTGGTCTCTACGTCATTGCTGTATGACTCGACGATATCTTATTTAGCAGAAATGTAGAGATAGTAACGAAAACTATTTTGTAATAATAGCTACCTTCAACATAATGAACGCTGTGATAACAGGATTTGGTTCTCAGTAAGATCTGGTGACACTGATTGTGTAAGAGTTCACAACAATAAAAAAAAATTTCTTCAATGCTCAGTCTTCTTCATCTTCCGAATGGCTATGCGTTGTCGCTACCATCACTGTTCCCTGTTCAGTACTGTCCTCTTCATTTCTTTAAAAGTTTGGTAATTAGTTACTTCCACTAGATCTTTGACTATTTTCTTTCTTGCCTCCCCTTGATTTTATTTCGTAAAATTGTTCCTCCTAACATCCTAGTTAAAACTTGTTGTGTTTAAATAAATGTTCATAAGTTTATGTTTTCCTTTTTTGAATAATTACGACAAGGTCCCCGAGCTGTTTGATCTCTCTCAGGACATCTTCACCGCTTTTCCTTTTTGTGCAGCTGACTCTCGTCAGCTTTCTACATAGCTACGTTTCCATCGCTTCTAAGCTCTTTCATTCAGTCTTTAACGCTATCCAGCTTTCACAGCCATTCAGGAGCACACTTTGACATATGGTTATTTTCATTCTAGTATTAAACAATAAGTTCACGAGTAATTGTCTCCATCGTAGTTGATCCTAAGCCCAATTCAGGACCGTTTTAACAAAACTTAGCAAATGCCATCTTTTAAAAAAGCGTTTTTAACTGATTTTAGCACTTCAACACAAGCCTCACACACTGGCTAAAAGAAAGTACGAGAAAACTGAATATTCGTCGTTGTAAAATGTGCCTGAATATAGGAAATTTTAACGGAACTCAACATCAACATTTTTTCACGATTCCACAAAACTCAATTATTCTTCTTTTATACTGCATTGTTGAAACGTAGAACATAAAGTTTAGAAGTTAGATTTAATAACCTCTACCGAACAGGAAACACATGCATATCAAACAGACGCATAGGAACTTCGGACCGCAACGGCGGCGCTCGCGTTGACAGTATTACACGCAAGTCCTGGTCCTACCATGACCCCTCCATGAGTGACTGTTCTGACTGCCACACATTTATGTTTTCATAATTATTTGGTGGCATACGAAGATGAAGCTTTAGTTTTCGAAAACGGTTGTGCAATAAATAAGGAATTATTGGCCACTGAAGCGTATTTTTGTATTCTGTTAATATGCACAATAGGCTGATGTCAGTTATATAGGGTTATAATTATGTGCATATGTGTGAGGACCCTTTCCGAAACGGGAATTACTTGCGCTAATTTTCCAATCGATAGGTAGGCTATCGGCAGTTGCTCTAATGTCCTACGATGAACTACTGCTAGAAGAGGAGCAAGGCACGTTTTATTGTGTAATCTTCGAAGACCCACACATGTAGCTCATTCCGTCCTATTACTTTTCCACTGCTGAGTACGTTTATTTGATTTTCTGTTTCACGATCAGTTACCTCATTATTCGGCATTTTGACAGTCGTGCGAAGGCTGAAATGAGGAAACTGTCTTCCGAGACTCGTTTGATTGTTGTAAGAAGCAGAAGATTAAGACACAGCTTTTTAAAGATGCGACGCAGAATGTAAAGGAAGAACACAGGACGTTCAAACAGGACGTAGTTACGGCAGTGGAAGAAACAAGCGGGACGACATCAACAGAATTCAGACACAAGGAAACTCTATGGTGGCATGAGGGAATTGGTTCAAATGGTTCAAATGGCTCTGAGCACTATGGGACTCAACTGCTGAGGTCATTAGTCCCCTAGAACTTAGAGCTAGTTAAACCTAACTAACCTAAGGACAACACAAACATCCATGCCCGAGGCAGGATTCGAACCTGCGACCGTAGCGGTCTTGCGGTTCCAGACTGCAGCGCCTTTAACCGCACGGCCACTTCGGCCGGCTGAGGGAATTGCAGAAGCAGTCAAGGAGAAGAGTAACACATGGAGAGAACGGTTCAGACAGGTACGTAACAGAGACAAATGGAAACGACTAAACCGTGCAGCAAGGAAAATGACGGCACTGGCTAAAAAGATGTCTGGGGAAAATTTAAATAAAGAAATAGAAGAAAATTTTAAGGATGACAAGAAGATATTAGCCTACGCTGCAAATTATGTATCAGAAGGAAGAAAAAACAAAATACTTCAAAAGTCGCCAACAAAGAAGGAAAACACGTGTGAGAGGAAGAGGGAAAGTATGGAAAGAATATATCCAAGAAGTATTTGAAGGAAGCGATGAATCGACTACACGTGATGAGGCAGAGAGGACGAATGAAGTATCACCATCACAGAGGAAATAGAAAGAGGCCTGCAGATATTGGATGCAGTGAAAGATGTATTAGAAATGAAAAATAGCAATGTTCCTGGAGGAGATGACATCATAGTGAAAATGATCAAATCCGCAGGAGCTATTTTAATTCAGTGTGTATAGTATAAAATGGATAGTATGACATACGGAGAGATTCCTGATGGTTGGACACAGGCAGTTATTGTACCTTGTAATGTTGATGAATTAATTTGTTCTGAAAGCGGTGCTGATATTCAAGACAATAAAAGCGGGTTAAAAGCCTTGAGCTATCTGGGGAAGTTAACCTTGCATTACTGAATAACTGTTTCACCAGGTATCCAGTCTAGCTTACCAAATTTACAACCAGACTAACATTAATTATAATCTTTTAATAGTCATCTTACAACAACCGGTGATATATATATATATATATATATATATATATATATATATAAAGACAATTTGAATAAATAGAAATAAATCAGTTTACATTTGGACATTTATTTTAACATTGATCATTGTTCCGCTAAAATATCAACATATTACACTTGATTCATAAGTAAACTGGTGCCTTATTTAGGATTGTGAAAATGTGAGTTTGTAATTTTACGGAACACATCAAATATGGAGCCAAGATTGCGAGACTGCATACAACACTGCATTCATAAAATAACACCCGAAGAACGTTGAAACATATGCAAGAGGAAATTAACCACAACCAACCGATTCAATGTTCACCCAAAGATGTTACGTTCATAGCGCAATCCTGTCCGTCATGAAATTACCACACACTGGTATTTTAAATTCATACTAACCCTCTGTGAAATCTTCCCGAAAAGAATAGCTGAGGACTACTTTGATGATTACAGTACGTGCTTCACGTGGTCAACTTGGTTTACACAAAGAGTGTAACTCCACAGTAATTTTGATAAATATATTACATCGAAACGCAATTTACAAAAGAAAACCTCTAACTGCTGACTATCGTCTTACTATTAACCTGATGGGTCAAACAATTGTATAAGCACGTGTTACTGGTCTCACAAAATATACCCCACGTGGGTTAAGCATAAAGAAAAGTTGCTATATTGAAACATATTGTCAAGATGAGACGTTATAATCTCACGCACATTCGCATTTAAGATTGATGATCTTAGTTAGAGTTACGTATCATCAACACGTGGTACCACTTTACTCACAATGTAGTGATAAAGCAACTACTGGAAGATATTCTGAACTTCACACTCGAATTACACTGCGTTGCAATTTAAGATAACATAAGATATTTTAGATCTAAACGTGAAGTAAAGGTGATTAAATATTCAGTTAGGCTGAACTTAAGAAATCCATTCTCCTATGGACTTAGCAGAGACGTGCTTAGCTGGAGATCTTACTACTTCAGACGCTCGCCGCGGACAGACTGCCGTGAGCCCCTACCAAGGGAGCTTCCACATACAAAACGGAAGTGACCAGAGAGGCAGCATCCTGTACAAACATGACAATGGATGGACAGTACCATACTAAGAATAGAAACCTCTTTGCTTTTAGAAAGCGTAGCTACCTGTTCCGACGTTGGTCCTACTGTTCTCTAGCAGACAGGCTTGTCTGCTACCATCAATCATGCAACTAGAAATACATTTGCTCATTCATCCTTTCACACAGAAGGGAAGGGGGATGACAGTATCTTATCATATACAGTTTATAGAAGAAAGCGGCTGTAGGTTCCGTATGAGACTGTGTGACATGAATTACATATAAACTGTGTTTTAAAGTGTAGTAGTGTGGCAGATCGTTCTTGATTATGTGTAAAAGTAACACGCTTCACTGCTCAGTCTCCTCCCACATAGTCAGAAACGCCACAGTAAATTTATAAGTGGAATGTATGCCGTAAATGACAACAGTTTTAAAAAATTAGCATGAAAGGAATCCAACAGAGACCTTTCAACCTACCTTTAAGTAGCGTACCAAGGCGACAGGTAAAATCAGGAATAAGTTAGAAATACAAGAAAGAAAAGAACAATAAGAATTTATACATGGAAGATCGACTAAAGATGCCATGTTTACAGTCAGATACGTTGAGACCCTTGGTCTAGGGGTAGCGTCTTTCAATAGTAGTTAAATCGCCCTTGGTCCCGCGTTCGAACTCCACCACAGCTTAAGTTTTGAATAAAAACAATGGCGCCTGAATACCTCCGGCATAAGAAGTCACCCTCATTCAGCCAACGCCCTCGTAAAAGAGGGCGGAGGAGCAGGCATAGGTTCAGGGCATTCTCTTGTCCTCAAGGTGGGAAACTGTCCTTAAAGGCAGAAGAATCACCAATGATCAACGGCATGAGGATGCAGAAGGCAATGGAAACCACTGCATTAAAGACACAGAACGTGAATCGAGAGGACATATGGCCTGTAATTGAAACAGTGTCATGATGACATCTCCACTGGTAAAAGATTCCGGACTAATATACCACTCGGAACCCCGCTGCGGACTGCATTTAAGTATTTGACCATGAGAAAAAGCATGAATAAGCAACGAAAAGATAATGTAGAATATTATCCTTTCGTTGCTTATTCATGCTATTCAGAGCGTGGAATTTCAGAAGTTTGAACGTGGTAGGGAAGGTAGAAAATCTGAAAATGGAAATGCTAAGGCTCAATCTAGATATAGTGGGGGGAAGTGACAAGGATTTCTCGTCATATGAGTATAGGGTAATATCAACAGAAGCTAAGAATGGTATAACTAGAGTAGGATTCGTAATGAATAGGAAGGCAGCACAGAGAATGAGTTACTGTGAACAGTGCAGTGAGAGGGTTATTCTCATCGTAACCGACAGCAAACCACATCAGCAACAATAGTTCACGGTCGCAAGCAGTAGATGAAGAGACAGAGAAAGTATAGAAGTATATTGAACGGGTAATTCAGTATGTAAATGGAGATGAATATCTAGTACTCATGGGGGACCGGAATGTGGTTGCAGCAGAAAGAATAGAAGATAGGATTATGGGAGAAGAAGGGATTGGTACTAGAAATGAGAGAGGAGAGAGAGTAACTGAGTTCTGCAATAAACAGCAGCTAGTAATGGTGAATACTCTGCTGAAGAATACGAAAAGAAGGAGTTGTACTTGGAAGAGGGCTGGGAGAAGCGGAAATATTTCAGTTAATTACATCATGGTCTGGCAAGATTCCGAAATCAGATATTGGATTATAAAGAGTACCCAGGAGCATCTATAGACTCAGATCACAATGCAGTAGTAATGAAGAGTAGGCTGGAGTTTAAGAGATTAGTCAGGAAGAATCAATGCCCAAAGAAGTGGTATACGGAACTTCTAAGGAATGAGGGCATGTGCTTGAAGCTCTCTGCGACTATAGACTATAGATAGTTCAGTAGGCAGTTCAGTTGAATGGACATCTCTGAAAAGGGCAATCGCAGATGTTGGAGAGGAAGACATAGGTACAAAAAAGGTAAATGCGAAGAATCCATGGGTAACAGAAGTAATACTTCAGTTGATCAATGAAAGGTGGAAGTACAAAAGTGTTCCGTGAAATTCAAGAATGAATAAATACAAGTTATTTAGGAATCAAACAAACAGGAAGTGTAGGAAACCTAAGGCTATACGGCTACATGAAAAATGTGAAGAAATCGGAAAAGAAATGACTGTCGGAAGAACTGACTTAGCATACAGAAAAGTCAAAACAAGCTTTGGTGAAATAAAAAGCCATGGTGGTAACATTAAGAGTACAATAGGAATTGAGCTGTTAAATGCAGCGAAGAGAGCAGATAGGTTGAAAGAGTGCACTGAAGGCCTCTACGAGGGGGAAGATTGTCTGATGACGTGATAGAAGAACAAACAGGAGTCCGTATAAAACAGATAGGAGATCCGTATTAAAATCAGAATTTAAAAGAGCCTTGGAAGACTTATGATCGAATAAGGAAGAAGGAATAGGGAACATTACATCAGATTTCTAAAATCACTTGAGGAAATGGCCACAAAACGACTTTTCACGTTGATGGTAGAATGTATGAGTCTGGTGACATACCATCTGACTTTCGCAAGAACATCACCCACACAATTCCGAAGATAGAAACAGCCTGAAAGTGCGAAAATTGTCGCACAATCAGTTTAACAGCTTATGCATCAAAGTTGTTGACAAGAATAGTATACTGAAGAATGAAAAAGAAAATTCAGGATGTGTTGGATGAGGATCAGTTTGGTTTGAGGAAAGGTAAAGGCACCAGAGAGGCAGTTCTGACGTTGGGGTTGAGAGGGGAACACAACTAAAGAAAACCAAGACACATTATAAGATCTGTCGACCTGGAAGAAGCGTACGACAGTATCAAATAGTGCAAGATTATGAGAAAAACAGGGGCAAGCTATACTGAGAAACGGGTAATATACAACTTTTACGAGAACCAAGAGGGCATAATAACAGCGGAAGACCAACAAGCGAAGTGCTCGGATTGAAAAGGGTGTAATGCACATATGTAGTCTTCCGCCCCACTGTTCAATCTGTAAGTCGTAGCAGCTATGGTGGAAATAAAAGAAAGTTTCAAGAGTGGATTTAAAATTCAAGGTGAAAGGCTATCAATGTTATGATTCTCTTTCCTCAGTGAAAGTGAAAAATTACGGGATCTACTCTAATGAGTAAGAATATGAACTGCGGGTAAATCGAAGGAGGATGACAGTAATGAGAAGTAGCAGAAATGAGAATAGCGAGAAACTTAATAAGCGGATTGGTGACAGCAAGTAGATGAAATTAAGGAATTCTGCTATCTAGTCAGCAAAATAGTAGACTAATACTGGGAAAGGCCATTCCTAAGCAAGAGGAGTTTACTAGTACCAAACATAGGCCCCAATTTGAGGAAGATATTTCTGAGAATGCGCGTTTGGAGTGCAGCATTGTATGGTAGCGAAACATGGTCTGTGGAAAAGCCGGAAAAGGAAGCATTCGAGCTGTTATGCTACAGAAGAATGATGAAAATTAGGTGGACTGATACGGAAAGGGGTGAGGAGGTCCTCCGGAGTGTCAGCAAGGAAAGGGATGGAAAGCACTGACAAGAAGAACGGGAATGGGTACCATGGTACAAGATACTAGAGAGAGCTGAAGTTCGTGGAGGGGGGGGGGGGAGGGGAAGGTGGCGGAAGGTTATAGAAAAGAAATGATAAATTGCGGAAGACATTGTAGATGCATTCACAGATATAAAACATGCTAATGATAGTGTTATAAGGGAAGAGAGTTGGTAAGGTCTTAATACACTGGAACTGTCAAAATGAAAGGAACCGCTAATCAGAAACGAGTACAGGAAATGCCTGTGTTACAAAAGACGGCAAAAACTCATTATGGTTTAAAACAGACAGAGGGTTTGGGCAAGGAGGTGTGCTCTCACCAGTGATATTTAATATAGTCATGGACAACATTAAGAGGACAATTAGCCGACGTTCACGAGCAGATGATATGAAAATTGTCGCATGTGCAGATGATATTATGATTTGGGAGGAAAACGAGCAGAAATTGGACTGAAGAAGCAGGCATGGAAGTAAGCTTAACAGAAATGAAATAATGAAAATAAGCAGGGAAAAGGAAAAAAATTAAGGATGTAAGTCGCAATGCCGGCCGGGGTGGCCGAGCGGCTCTAGGAGCTACAGTCTGCAACCGCGCGACCGCTACGGTCGCAGGTTTGAATCCTGCCTTGGGCATGGATGTGTTTGACGTCCTTAGGTTACTTAGGTTTAAGTAGTTCTAAGTTCTAGGGGACTGATGACCTCAGCAGTTAAGTCCCACAGTGCTCAGAGCCATTTGAACCATTTTGAAAGAGAAGTTTGGAAGAGGCTCTGTGAACGATCTGCAGAAGCAAAAACAGTTTGGGGTAAAGAAAGAAGAGGGGAAACGATATTCCGCCGTGAAACAATTTCTGAAGACCTGATGCAGTATAAGTTAGCCTGTCTTATCAGAGATGTATTTTGTACAATTTCGCAGTTGCAGTGCCTTGCTCTGGTAGCATTGCGAGTCGTAGCTGGAACACGGCCACAGGTATTCTCAACGCGGTTGTCTTATCGGCTGGAGGGCCGCAGCTATCGGCGTTGCTGGAGCTGAACGCTGCGGTAACCAGAGCCTGTTGCGGCTGCGGCTGCGGCTGCTGGGTTATCGTCGCAGGATGTGGCCGGCTCATTCACGCTGCTCCATTCAGGGGAACACGCTGCCCGCCCCATTCAGCAGCTGGCGCCGAGACCAACGTGTGGCGCCACGGCGGGCCGTTGTTTCACTGGCCGCTTCTCCTGACAGGGCGTGAGGGCGAATGTGGACGTCACATCGTGGAATTTCACGTTGCATGACGTGAAGGGTAGAAGCCACATTTTTGCTTCGTGGAGAGGAAAGTGACGGATGAGACGCAAGATTGCTTAATAAAATGGCACTAGCCGACCTTAGAAAGTCCAAACTGTATTAGTTGTTTGCCGTTGAAGAGCCCATATTTGGTGGTATTTGTGTTACAACTTACGTGCTATGCACGTATGCTGTTTCAGAGCACTACCACATTGAGAATCCCTCGAAAACCGTGGTTTCTGGTAGGATTTGCTATAATAAAATGACGAGAGACGAAGTTTTTTCGTATTTGGCGATTTTTGTGTTCTAAATTACAAGCTATAAACATCTGACGTTTCGTACATTGTATTGATTTTTTCTTCCTCTTTGTACGATTAGATTCAATTAAATTTCAGATGTTGGCAGATGGCGGTTAAGGCCTTCAGGACATCACAAGGTGACAGACGTAGAATTAGATGTTTGTCAATTGAAGTCTAGTGCATGTACTCATGAAATGTTAGTTGGAGGACTGTTGGTTTGCGTCCTGCTTACTGAAACTGTGCTTTGGTTCGGCTTCTTACTTTCTAGAAGTTTATGGGAAGAATGTATTGAAGATTCGGGGTTATGTATACATAGCAACTGATCAAAGGAATACCGCCACCCGAATGTAATGTGGAATTGACCACTAGATGACAAGGGAGCTAACACGCAAGTATAAAAGTAGCTAGAGAAAATTATGGAGACAGACCCAAGACTTGAATACAGTACGCACATTCATATGGAATTTGGCTGCAGTACTTATGCACAGACGAAGAAACTTGCACATGACAGACTACTGTGGAGAGCTTCATCAGGCTCATCTCCAGACTGAAAACCGTAACAATGATGCATCGTGAACTAGAGTGCTGTGAGTTCCCCACCATATGTTTCTGCATCAAATTTAGCCCAAATTTACCTCCCACTCTATAAAAGGTCTACGTATTACCAAAACGATGTACCCACAAACTGTTATCCAACATAACCTCGTATGATAACCTTTGACTAAAGAGAACCTAACTTGAATGGAACTGCAACTGGTCTGACAACTTGTCTTCATATTAAATGCGCAATTGAAGTAAAACAATTATATGGCCGTAATCAAAATTTCCACTTACCTCACATCTTGACAACATTGTTGCAGATTTATCGAAAGTACGACGGTAAACAGGAAGCAGGCAGCGGCTAAGCTAAATCTCTATTTTTAAATACAATTTCCAAACAATATTCAAACTGTTGCATACCATATAGTACAATGTGGTAGTGCATCATGAAAAACCTGCTTTAAACAGAGAGATGGTTAAAGTAACCGTTCCTATGAATTTATATTCCAAGACAATGATTTCAGAACGAAATATTTGTTGAAAAAGAAAGAGAAAAACGTTGGTTGATCTTTACGTATAACATTAATCTGAACAATTCGATGTTTAACAAAGTGTACAATGATTTTAAAAGGGTACAATATTAACATAGCACATCTGTGAAAAAGCCAAACAGTTTAATCAGTTGATGTGTTAATGCATGACACAGGAAAGTGGGGTGGGCTTCCACTGAGCTCTGAGCAAGTGAACTACGTTAACTAGCTGGCAATAATATAATCATTCCGACACACTTGTGGAATAGAGCGCAGCCGTACCTCAAAATGGCACGTTAACCTTCGACTAAAGAGAACTCTAAGGAGAATTTAATTTGAATTTAATTGCACACACGCACACACACACACACACACAAACACATATATATATATATATATATATATATATATATATATATATACTCCTGGAAATGGAAAAAAGAACACATTGACACCGGTGTGTCAGACCCACCATACTTGCTCCGGACACTGCGAGAGGGCTGTACAAGCAATGATCACACGCACGGCACAGCGGACACACCAGGAACCGCGCTGTTGGCCGTCGAATGGCGCTAGCTGCGCAGCATTTGTGCACCGCCGGCGTCAGTGTCAGCCAGTTTGCCGTGGCATACGGAGCTCCATCGCAGTCTTTAACACTGGTAGCATGCCGCGACAGCGTGGACGTGAACCGTATGTGCAGTTGACGGACTTTGAGCGAGGGCGTATAGTGGGCATGCGGGAGGCCGGGTGGACGTACCGCCGAATTGCTCAACACGTGGGGCGTGAGGTCTCCACAGTACATCGATGTTGTCGCCAGTGGTCGGCGGAAGGTGCACGTGCCCGTCGACCTGGGACCGGACCGCAGCGACGCACGGATGCACGCCAAGACCGTAGGATCCTACACAGTGCCGTAGGGGACCGCACCGCCACTTCCCAGCAAATTAGGGACACTGTTGCTCCTGGGGTATCGGCGAGGACCATTCGCAACCGTCTCCATGAAGCTGGGCTACGGTCCCGCACACCGTTAGGCCGTCTTCCGCTCACGCCCCAACATCGTGCAGCCCGCCTCCAGTGGTGTCGCGACAGGCGTGAATGGAGGGACGAATGGAGACGTGTCGTCTTCAGCGATGAGAGTCGCTTCTGCCTTGGTGTCAATGATGGTCGTATGCGTGTTTGGCGCCGTGCAGGTGAGCGCCACAATCAGAACTGCATACGACCGAGGCACACAGGGCCAACACCCGGCATCATGGTGTGGGGAGCGATCTCCTACACTGGCCGTACACCACTGGTGATCGTCGAGGGGACACTGAATAGTGCACGGTACATCCAAACCGTCATCGAACCCATCGTTCTACCATTCCTAGACCGGCAAGGGAACTTGCTGTTCCAACAGGACAATGCACGTCCGCATGTATCCCGTGCCACCCAACGTGCTCTAGAAGGTGTAAGTCAACTACCCTGGCCAGCAAGACCCCATTGAGCATGTTTGGGACTAGATGAAGCGTCGTCTCACGCGGTCTGCACGTCCAGCACGAACGCTGGTCCAACGGAGGCGCCAGGTGGAAATGGCATGGCAAGCCGTTCCACAGGACTACATCCAGCATCTCTACGATCGTCTCCATGGGAGAATAGCAGCCTGCATTGCTGCGAAAGGTGGATATACACTGTACTAGTGCCGACATTGTGCATGCTCTGTTGCCTGTGTCTATGTGCCTGTGGTTCTGTCAGTGTGATCATGTGATGTATCTGACCCCAGGAATGTGTCAATAAAGTTTCCCCTTCCTGGGACAATGAATTCACGGTGTTCTTATTTCAATTTCCAGGAGTGTATATATACATATATCACTTACCACACTCCAACTAACGATGATTAGATTGCTCAGACGCAAAGACTGTGCCCCAACAAGACGAAATATTGTTTAACAATAGCATAACTTGCTCTCTCTCTCTGACGTACACATCGATAACTCACAAAAATCAAAATGACATCCCCACCTTACATGCCAAACAATAGATTGGAGCTCCTTGCTTTGTTACCTTCAGTGAAATCAAATACTGTCACCGTGACCGCATGAAGATCAGCTTTTTACTTTTCTTTTTACATTCAAACGTACATTTTTAATTAATATTTTGGTCAGTAGTTCGTCTTTCTGAGTTTGAGATTTTACATACAACGTGGCTGTTGATGACCACTAAGCCCTTGGTCTAATCACATTGTAGTCATTGAGACCTGGATCAACGTCACTTCTGCCTCCTATTCCATAGCGATTTCAAATTTTTTCAGTCAGTTTTCATGTAGTTTCAGTTGATTAACTGTGTTTAAATGAAACCTTTTTGTCATGGCAAACGATTTAGCGTTTCGAAGCTTTCCTAACTGAATCATCAACTGTAAATATGTTATGTCATCCATTTTATTTGTGTTATTCATATCGTTTCTGAATACATACAGAGTGTTAGGGGCATAGGTACATATGTTATGATAATTGATAATATGTACCCACTTCAGTGTGTTAGATGTTTTTTCTCTGCCTCTAACAGTCTAGTTGTAAACACATCGCGTAAGTTTTTCTGACTGGTCGAAGCTGTGCTGGAAGTGGGCTACGCTTGTCAGTACAGACTACTCATTTAGCCTCCATGTGTCCACACTTCTATACTTGGCCTACTGTCCAGGAGAAAATAAATATTGCTTCCCTACTTCTGCCACATGTACTTGGCAATACTAAGTAACCTAGAAACATATTACTCATAATATCTATAATTACTGTCCACCTCCGTAGCGCAGCGGTAGCGTTACCGCCTACCACGCAATAGCGCCCGGGTTCGATTCCCGGCAGTGGACTGGGTGTTGTGTATCGTCCATCATCATTGACACGCAAGTCGCCGAAGTGGCGTCAACTAAAAAGACTTGCAATATGGCGACCGAATCCCGAAGAGGATATCCCGGCCAGTAAATACCATTCGATCATTTCATTTCATATAATTATTAATCTGCGATTGAAGTAAATACTGATATAATGTTGTACAGTAGACTATCCTCAGTTATCAGCAGAAATATGTGCATGCATACCTCTAACACCCTGTGTATACTCAGGGTGGTTCGGCAGCCACTGCCTATGGGCGTTATGCGTCCTGAAATGCCTTCAAAAACCAAGCGTAGAATTTTCGTATTCTCTCGCTCACTACGCGCTAATTATTAATCCTACAAGAGAACTGAGGAGAATCTTTTTGTAGGATATTTAACGTACTTACATTTTGTACTGGGACACGTTTTCGTTGGAGGCCACAGTTTTCGAGTTATGCGTTCAAAGGTTACTTTTGTAGAATTTTTCTTCAATAATTCGAAAACTACTTCCTCAGGTGGAAACATATCTCAACAAAAAATTTAACGACATTTAATTTCGTACAAAAAATGTCCTATTCATTATATCTGTCGGACTACTATTTTGCATGTAGCGAGCGAACAATGTGAAAATACTGCGCGTGGTATTTGAAGGTGTTGCAGATTCCATAAGACCTGTAGGCAGGAGAAGCTGAATCTCCGTGTATATTATTCTTTAAATGAAAGTAGAGATGTGAATTTGGCTTCAAGCATAAGATTCCCCTTCCTCGAGAATGTTTTTGACCTGGCGTATACTATTTGTAATGTGTGATGAACATCTGCGCAATTTTCTACACGAAATTTGAATGTAAATCTGGGACGAGTGACCAATGCCTTCGTATCTTCCCTTTCTTTGACCTGGCTGATCCGTAGTGAAATCAGTATATCTCACGCTCTTTTGCCACATCCCGTCTTTGTCCGCAGTTAGTTCCTTAATGTTAAAAAGGATATTCTGTTTCAGACTTACGTAATTATTTTGGCAGGAATATCAAAACGTTTGTTGATATTCACATGTAAAAATTTCAAACAGAGAGACTTTTGATTTAAGGATACCAAATTTTAGACTCCTCGAGTGAGGGCCAAGCTACTCGATCAGCTACTACAGAATACAGTATAACCTCAATTTTTTCAGCCGGGTGTTCGGACGTAAAGCAGCCCACAAGCAAAATTTCGGGTAGATTACTTATTTTCCCCTAATTCCAACGGTGCTCTTAGGATGTTTAAGATGTGGTTAGGTATGGAATAGTAGAACAGTTAGTATGGGTTCTTTTCATGCAGTCAAAATCACTGTACGGTATACGCATTTGGTTAAAGAGTAGTAAAGTAATTCAGTCGCGAATCATGGTTTTGTTTTTTGTGCGTCTCCAGTGGGCCTTACCGATTGAACTTGTGCATGATGAAATTGGTTTCCCTTGCGCTTAAACATTACGACGAAAAATAAATCTATGGTCCTGAACTTGTTTTGATCAGTTTACGCCAGTTTTTCCAGTTGGGTTTCCCAACTGGGAATTAATCGTGAGGGTTTTATAGTTCTGTCATTTGCGCTAGAAGCAATGGAAACCTCCAAAAATCCTTGGCCAGAAACAGAGAATTGGAAAATTATCTTTCCAAATGCTGTTTGTTGTCCCAGGTAATATTCAAAAATCTGTGTGTGATTGTATGTGTGTGTGTGTGTGTGTGTGTGTTGGTGTGTGTGTGTGTGTGTGTGTGTGTGTGTGTGTGTGCGTGTGTTTGTGTGTGTATGATTGTGTACTGCAAGCAAGTATACATCTGGTCATTTTTAAATTAATTCTGCACTCTAAGAAGTAGAGTGAGCTGTTTGAGATGTGGCCTATGACAGAGTCGTGGTGCATTGCTTAAATATTACCTTTTTTTGGATGTGAGGTAGTGGTTTCTATACTTCGGCGATAATAATTACCTCCATTCATCTTGATACAAATCAAATATGCATTTGAAAAGACAAATAATTTAGCGAGGTATTGCCTAAATGTATGATCGGTAACAGGATGAATAAATTTGAATGGTCGGAAATGTAAACGTCCATTCATAAAGTTCCGACACCGATTTTATTCCTGGCGTGCAAGCGAGGCTAGCACGGGAACTGCGTTCGCAGCTTGAACTAACAACTGTAAACAACGGATTTGCATTCTACTAGTCATTTACAACCAGGTAACGTTAAGTAGTGGATGTGTGGCCGTAGTGTGTCAACGATGTTGTTTCACTAATCACGCTGGACCAATATCCCTAAAGGAAGTGTTCACGACCTTCTCCAGAATGTTCTGAAGAAGGGAACGTGTGTACAAAGTTTGTTTCATACCTTCACTCAGGAACAAAAACAATAACTCTGGATGCCTCCTGTAATTTGATTGAAAAGCAACTGCGAACAGTTCTTTTGTAGAAAAAAATCATTGCAAGTGAGGGATATTGCTGTTATCAACACAAAACCACCACAAAACTACAAAGTGCAGAAAATCACATAAAAGATGAACACTTTGGCAACATAACCGACATTCAGGTCAATCTGAGTTGAAGAACGTTCTAAGGAAGGTCTTTTCTGTCACATTATTATTAGAACGTTCTGAGTTTTGTGCTCAAAGTGGGGGAAACTGTGCAAACCCTGAAGCATTAAACCCATCATCTTAAATTTTCTCAATTCTTTATTAGTTTAGTCTCGAAACGTTGAGGACTGACATGCTATAAAACACAGTACACATCCTGTGATGCAAAATACATGGACGTGTTGTTGTTGTGGTCTTCAGTCCTGAGACTGGTTTGATGCAGCTCTCCATGCTACTCTATCCTGTGCAAGTTTCTTCATCTCCCTGTACCTACTGCAACCTACATCCTTCTGAATCTGCTTAGTGTATTCATCTCTTGGTCTCCCCCTACGATTTTTACCCTCCACGCTGCCCTCCAATACTAAATTGGTGATCCCTTGATGCCTCAGAACATTTCCTACCAACCGATCCCTTCTTCTGGTCAAGTTGTGCCACAAACTTCTCTTCTCCCCAATCCTATTCAATACTTCCTCATTAGTTATGTGATCTACCCATCTAATCTTCAGCATTCTTCTGTAGCACCACATTTCGAAAGCTTCTATTCTCTTCTTGTCCAAACTATTTACCGTCCATGTTTCACTTCCATACATGGCTACACTCCATACAAATACTTTCAGAAATGACTTCCTGACACTTAAATCTATACTCGATGTTAACAAATTTCTCTTCTTCAGAAACGCTTTCCTTGCCATTGCCTGTCTACATTTTATATCCTCTCTACTTCGACCATCATCAGTTATTTTGCTCCCCAAATAGCAAAACTCCTTTACTACTTTAAGTGTCTCATATCCTAATCTAATTCCCTCAGCTTCACCCGACTTAATTCGACTACATTCCATTATCCTCGTTTTGCTTTTGTTGATGATAATCTTATATCCTCCTTTCAAGACACTATCCATTCCGCTCAACTGCTCTTCCAAGTCCTTTGCTGTCTCTGACAGATTTACAATGTCATCGGCGAACCTCAAAGTTTTTATTACTTCTCTCTGGATTTTAATATCTAGTCCGAATTTTTCTTTTGTTTCCTTTACTGCTTGCTCGATATACAGATTGAATAACATCGGGGAGAGGCTACAACCCTGTCTTACTCCCTTCCCAACCACTGCTTCTCTTTCATGTCCCTCGACTCTTATAACTCCCATCTGGTTTTTGTACAAATTGTAAATAGCCTTTCGCTCCCTGTATTTTACCCCTGCCACCTTAAGAATTTGAAAGAGAGTATTCCAGTCAACATTGTCAAAAGCCTTCTCCAAGTCTACAAATGCTAGAAACGTAGGTTTGCCTTTCCTTAATCTTTCTTCTAAGATAAGTCGTAAGGTCATATTGCCTCACGTGTTCCCATTTTTCTACGGAATCCAAACAGATCTTCCCCGAGGTCGGCTTCTACTAGTTTTTCCATTCGTCTGTAAAGAATTCGTGTTAGTATTTTGCAGCTGTGGCTTATTAAACTGATTTAATAAGTTTAAATACATGGACAGGAAGGAAGAATTTCTCCGATCAGACAGAAAACAAAAACACGTTCAGTTAACAGCAGTACATCATGTATATTGTTATGGGGTAGTTTTTGCAAAACTATTCTGTAACCTGATTAATAAACATCTATTCAAATTAAACTACGAAATCAATTCAAACTGCATGGGAAGTTTTAACGTATGCAAGTAACTGAAACAAATACCAATGATTTTGAATATAATTACTACTTCTTCATTTTATTTCTATGTGGTGGTGTAGGACGTGTGAGAATTTCTCTGTGAGCTGAATTTATTGCTTGACTGTGGCAAAGACAGAGCCGCAGGTGTCGAATCGCAAACGGGCCATAAAACTACTCGCCAAAAGGCAGAGTCGCTAGCAGGTATGCAATGGGCGACGGGTGTTCTTTGCGATGGGCAAGGCGACCCGGTATGGGCAGCAGCAGGAGAAAATAGGCCGAAAGATGTTAGCTGGCACAGTTAGCCATCGTGGAAGGACGCTTTCTAAAAAGATGAGGATTAGAGGAGGATGGGAAAACGTGAGGCACATTGAACGAGAGAAATCTGCTGTACGGAAAGCAGGTCAGCAGTAGGCTATAATTCATGCGTAAGTTTTGTAAGCGAGCACAGGATTGGCTCATCAAAATTATTTTTTCAGTGGAGAGGAAAAACTGGCGGTTGTCTACATGCAACTACTATCTTTGACGAAAACGTGAAACCAGTATAGGGAGATAATATCGAGATCTGCCCCCACTTTAAGATTGAAATGTGTATTACTAGTTAATCACAGTACTTTCTCTAAGAGGCTTGAGAATGCAAGGATTTTCTCTAGTTTTTCATTGAATGCAGTTGAGAAGACCCAAAGCTACTGCCTCAAGGGAATACGCTGGTGACAGCACCAACAGAATGTTTGGTAAGTCAGGAGGGACACTTCGATTAAGAGATTCAGAGACGGAACACTTTGTCTTAGAAAACACTTCGAACAGACAACAGTTCGGCTAATGGTCGTTACGAGTCTCAGGCCGATCACAAATGCTGGCGTCGAGCTTATAACTTTTAGTTACCACTGCAACCATTCTGTGTATGTCAGTTTTAGAATGATGCTAAGCAAAGCGGAGCATTTGCGCACAATATGACGAGGCTTACACGAGCTTGTTTGTTTCGAGTTAAGGTCTTGTTTTTCTGAATTACTTCACCCTCTCAGACGGTACTGGTGTTCATGTGTACGCTTTTGGGCTTCAATCTGTTAACTATTTCAGTACCATTGGCACTTTGCCTCGACAAGGCATTTTGTAAGACATTATTAGTATTTCTTTTCCAATGCCACCCCACTGTGTCAGAGTATATTTATAATCCATTTAAACCATTGTACACTTAATATTTACTGGTACTATCTATTCAGTTTTTGGAATTAAGTCTTTGCGCTTTGGCAGTGTAGTTTCCATCGAGAGATTGACGAAAATTTTCCCCATTATTTCTATGCGAGTTATGGTACCCACATTTCATAGTTAATTGAGCCATTTCTGTTCAGTTTCAGATGTTAAAACATCCGTTTCGCAACTTGGTTTTAATAGTCCATACATTCTTATGAGGAGCTATTTATTCACTAAATAGATCACCGGCTTCAGATCTTGATAGCATCACAGCGATGTGCTTGAAACTCATATGAAGTCTCACATTATAAAAAAGGTCACACTTAAACGATATACAAGACGTCATGGAAATCTTCCAAACAGAAAAGGAAGAACGAAAAATCAGAAGAAAATAGCTATTCACGAAAGCTTCAGCAATATTCTCAATGCGCAAATGAATGACAATAAAAGGACGTTTATCAATAGATTTTTGGATTTATTTTAATGGAGATGACTATTTATAAGTATGTTCTATTCCACCGAGGTAATATTTAGAAGCCGACCAAATAACATATTCGTAAATGTAAAAACAAGCTGTGTATGCACAGTGGTACCTCGAGCATAGCAGCTCACAGCTGTCTTCGGACACAAGGAGAGTTGTCAAGTGGGTAATATTGATACCCAAAGCTGAAGAAGAGGAGTCGGCCTGCTGTATGGTTGCTGTGGATAAAATAGACGCTTTTATGTAAGACTGAGTCTCAACAGCCTGATGACGAGTGCGTTAGTCTCGAAATCCTTAGAACATGTAAAATACAAGGCCTAATACAAGAAAGTGCCAAATCTCTTACTGAAAGTTGTACAAACTCTCTTACAGATAAGCCAACGGAACAAACTCACTGCTGAGAGAGCGCACTTACGTTTACATAATACAGAATATTACAGATTATGTGACTTCTGAAGTTTTCCCGGCGTATTTCTTCTTCTAATAATTTCCGGGTATGCAGCCGGATCCCGTCGACATTCTGCCACGATATTTCGGCCCAGAGACGTCCGGCCATCATCAGGTGAGTACACAACTACTGAAGAGCCCAGGTGCAGTCGCGGTATTTATGCCGAATCTCGCGCATGTGAAATGTACTGGCATCCTACAGCGCATGCGTCAGATGTTGACATGCGCAGCATAGCCCAGTTGTACGTGCTGCCCTCGGTGGTGGAAATAAAGTTTCATCTAGTCATTGAGCATCGAATGACACTGTCGATTCCGCTGTGATTGTATAATTTTAATAACAGGATTCCAATTTTTATCCAGCTGAAAGCCGTTGTCACGATTTATAAGATTATTGGCAAGACGTATTTCCACTGATTCCTTGATTACGGAATCCCAAAAACCGGAAACCGGGGATAAAATTTTTGTTACATTGTATTCCATTGAGTGTCCCAAAGAAATACAGTGCTCTGCTACTGCCGATTTTGACGGTTGCCGCAGACGGGTGTATCTTTCATGTTCTATACATCGTTCATGGACAGTTCTTGTCGTCTGGCCAATATATGCAGCGCCACATTCACAGGGAATTTTGTAGACGCCTGCCTTCTTCAGTTGTAAATCGTCTTTAACGGATCCAACCAGGGCCCGGTTCTTTGCTGGTGGACGAAAGATAACCTTGATTTTATTTTTCTTCAGTAATCGGCCTATTTTCGACGACACATTCCCGGCGTATGGAAGGAACGCAGTTGATTTAAAGTCATCATCTGCGTCCTCAGTGCGTTGCTTCTTGTTATGATAGTTGCGCATGGCCTTCCTTATTTGGCGAGAAGTGTAGCCATTCTCTTTGAAAACCTTCTCCAAGTGTTCTAATTCTGCGTGGAGGCTTTCATCATCAGATATTATATGCGCTCGATGTATTAAGGTACTGAGAACACCGGCTGTTTGTGCTGGGTGATGGCAGCTTGACGCCTGGAGATACAGATCTGTGTGAGTCGCTTTCCTGTACACAGAATGTCCTAATGACCCATCATTTTTACGGCGTACTAGCACGTCTAGAAATGGTAAAGTGCCCTCTTTTTCAATCTCCATCGTAAATTTGATGTTCTCATGTAATGAGTTTAAGTGATGAAGGAATTTCTCCAGTTCCTGTCTGCCATGAGGCCATACAGCAAAAGTATCATCTACGTACCGCCAGAAGACCGTAGGCTTTAAAACAGCAGACTCAAGTGCTTTCTCCTCAAAGTCCTCCATAAAGAGATTAGCTACCACAGGCGACAAAGGGCTCCCCATGGCGACGCCGTCTGTTTGTTCAAAGAATTCGTCATTGAATAAAAAGTACGTTGAGGAGAGTATATGTTCAAACAAGGCCGTCATTTCTGCACTGAATAAGTTACCAATAAGATGTAATGATTCCATTAAAGGCACTTTGGTAAAAAGTGAGACCACATCAAAGCTGACTAATAAATCCGAGCTGCTAAGCTTAATTTCCTTCAAGCGACTGACAAAATCCTCGGAATTACGTATATGGTGGCAACACTTACCCACATACGGCTTTAGTAACGAGGCCAGATATTTTGCTGTAGAATAGGTCGCAGCACCAATATTACTCACTATTAATCGTAGTGGGGCACCATCCTTGTGTATCTTCGGAAGACCGTAGAGTCTTGGTGGTACTGCATTGTGTGGTCTCAAACAAAAACGTATTGGATAAATTACGTGAGAAAAGAGCCAGGTTGCTGTGTTCGCTAAATTTTTTACTGAAATGTAGAGACAATAACTTGATTCCAACTTTCGCCAGAGTTGTTCATTTTATTAATAGTGTGGCTGCCAACAATATAAAACGCAAGGCGAGTCTGGCTTTAGTAAGAGAACGAATCCGTTTTACGCGACGTGAGTTAGACGCTGTCGCCAGGAATTTATATTATTTACATCTGAAGATTTCAGCAAGATGTTCTTCCCTTAGTTGGGACTGGATTGACGGCGTATCCTGGGCCAAGGCAGACTGGGCTCACTGGGACAGTACGAACAGACAAAGTGCGAAGTTTAGCCAACTCGTAACACGAAAACCGCAAGAAGCTATCTCTGGACGATCCGTGGTGAACCTCACGGAGAAATCTTTTGACGATGCGACGATGTCAGTGCTTGCGAAAGGTTTAAACTTCGCTCCTACACCTGCCTCACTGCCTTTAACGGATTTCATCAGTTCCATTGAGGAAGCCATTAGACGTCTCCCTGTGGATTCTGCAGACGAAATTCGACGTGAATCTTGCCGAACGTTGTTGAAATGTGCGTCACAACGGAGTAACATCTCGCCAGCTGAAAGAGCTGCTCTCCGCAGCCTGAGAGAAGATACTAGCACAGTCGTACTGCCTGCGGATAAGGGTAACGCCACAGTTCTTCTGACAAGAGATGCCTACAACGAGAAGATATATTGTCAGCTAAATGATTCTACGTACCGTAGAATTGAAAAGGACCCAACAAGCCGAATATCAAGGAAAACTACTACCCTTTTAAACGACTGTTCTCTACCTGAAGAAGTTATCAAGAGTTTGAGACCACACAATGCAGTACCACCAAGACTCTACGGTCTTCCGAAGATACACAAGGATGGTGCCCCACTACGATTAATAGTGAGTAATATTGGTGCTGCGACCTATTCTACAGCAAAATATCTGGCCTCGTTACTAAAGCCGTATGTGGGTAAGTGTTGCCACCATATACGTAATTCCGAGGATTTTGTCAGTCGCTTGAAGGAAATTAAGCTTAGCAGCTCGGATTTATTAGTCAGCTTTGATGTGGTCTCACTTTTTA
Source organism: Schistocerca cancellata (assembly GCF_023864275.1). Classification (NCBI taxonomy): domain Eukaryota; kingdom Metazoa; phylum Arthropoda; class Insecta; order Orthoptera; family Acrididae; genus Schistocerca; species Schistocerca cancellata. Next base: position 540,765,263 of record NC_064628.1, on the reverse strand, counting down.
CCAAAGTGCCTTTAATGGAATCATTACATCTTATTGGTAACTTATTCAGTGCAGAAATGACGGCCTTGTTTGAACATATACTCTCCTCAACGTACTTTTTATTCAATGACGAATTCTTTGAACAAACAGACGGCGTCGCCATGGGGAGCCCTTTGTCGCCTGTGGTAGCTAATCTCTTTATGGAGGACTTTGAGGAGAAAGCACTTGAGTCTGCTGTTTTAAAGCCTACGGTCTTCTGGCGGTACGTAGATGATACTTTTGCTGTATGGCCTCATGGCAGACAGGAACTGGAGAAATTCCTTCATCACTTAAACTCATTACATGAGAACATCAAATTTACGATGGAGATTGAAAAAGAGGGCACTTTACCATTTCTAGACGTGCTAGTACGCCGTAAAAATGATGGGTCATTAGGACATTCTGTGTACAGGAAAGCGACTCACACAGATCTGTATCTCCAGGCGTCAAGCTGCCATCACCCAGCACAAACAGCCGGTGTTCTCAGTACCTTAATACATCGAGCGCATATAATATCGGATGATGAAAGCCTCCACGCAGAATTAGAACACTTGGAGAAGGTTTTCAAAGAGAATGGCTACACTTCTCGCCAAATAAGGAAGGCCATGCGCAACTATCATAACAAGAAGCAACGCACTGAGGACGCAGATGATGACTTTAAATCAACTGCGTTCCTTCCATACGCCGGGAATGTGTCGTCGAAAATAGGCCGATTACTGAAGAAAAATAAAATCAAGGTTATCTTTCGTCCACCAGCAAAGAACCGGGCCCTGGTTGGATCCGTTAAAGACGATTTACAACTGAAGAAGGCAGGCGTCTACAAAATTCCCTGTGAATGTGGCGCTGCATATATTGGCCAGACGACAAGAACTGTCCATGAACGATGTATAGAACATGAAAGATACACCCGTCTGCGGCAACCGTCAAAATCGGCAGTAGCAGAGCACTGTATTTCTTTGGGACATTCAATGGAATACAATGTAACAAAAATTTTATCCCCGGTTTCCGGTTTTTGGGATTCCGTAATCAAGGAATCAGTGGAAATACGTCTTGCCAATAATCTTATAAATCGTGACAACGGCTTTCAGCTGGATAAAAATTGGAATCCTGTTATTAAAATTATACAATCACAGCGGAATCGACAGTGTCATTCGATGCTCAATGACTAGATGAAACTTTATTTCCACCACCGAGGGCAGCACGTACAACTGGGCTATGCTGCGCATGTCAACATGTGACGCATGCGCTGTAGGATGCCAGTACATTTCACATGCGCGAGATTCGGCATAAATACCGCGACTGCACCTGGGCTCTTCAGTAGTTGTGTACTCACCTGATGATGGCCGGACGTCTCTGGGCCGAAATATCGTGGCAGAATGTCGACGGGATCCGGCTGCATACCCGGAAATTATTAGAAGAAGAAATACGCCGGGAAAACTTCAGAAGTCACATCAAATACCTTTACGGGGAGGAGATGGTTCAGGATATCCACGTATTGGATAAATTACGTGAGAAAAGAGCCAGGTTGCTGTGTTCGCTAAATTTTTTACTGAAAAGTAGAGACAATAACTTGATTCCAACTTTCGCCAGAGTTGTTCATTTTATTAATAGTGTGGCTGCCAACAATATAAAACGCAAGGCGAGTCTGGCTTTAGTAAGAGAACGAATCCGTTTTACGCGACGTGAGTTAGACGCTGTCGCCAGGAATTTATATTATTTACATCTGAAGATTTCAGCAAGATGTTCTTCCCTTAGTTGGGACTGGATTGACGGCGTATCCTGGGCCAAGGCAGACTGGGCTCACTGGGACAGTACGAACAGACAAAGTGCGAAGTTTAGCCAACTCGTAACACGAAAACCGCAAGAAGCTATCTCTGGACGATCCGTGGTGAACCTCACGGAGAAATCTTTTGACGATGCGACGATGTCAGTGCTTGCGAAAGGTTTAAACTTCGCTCCTACACCTGCCTCACTGCCTTTAACGGATTTCATCAGTTCCATTGAGGAAGCCATTAGACGTCTCCCTGTGGATTCTGCAGACGAAATTCGACGTGAATCTTGCCGAACGTTGTTGAAATGTGCGCCACAACGGAGTAACATCTCGCCAGCTGAAAGAGCTGCTCTCCGCAGCCTGAGAGAAGATACTAGCACAGTCGTACTGCCTGCGGATAAGGGTAACGCCACAGTTCTTCTGACAAGAGAAGCCTACAACGAGAAGATATATTGTCAGCTAAATGATTCTACGTACCGTAGAATTCAAAAGGACCCAACAAGCCGAATATCAAGGAAAACTACTACCCTTTTGAACGACTGTTCTCTACCTGAAGAAGTTATCAAGAGTTTGAGACCACACAATGCAGTACCACCAAGACTCTACGGTCTTCCGAAGATACACAAGGATGGTGCCCCACTACGATTAATAGTGAGTAATATTGGTGCTGCGACCTATTCTACAGCAAAATATCTGGCCTCGTTACTAAAGCCGTATGTGGGTAAGTGTTGCCACCATATACGTAATTCCGAGGATTTTGTCAGTCGCTTGAAGGAAATTAAGCTTAGCAGCTCGGATTTATTAGTCAGCTTTGATGTGGTCTCACTTTTTACCAAAGTGCCTTTAATGGAATCATTACATCTTATTGGTAACTTATTCAGTGCAGAAATGACGGCCTTGTTTGAACATATACTCTCCTCAACGTACTTTTTATTCAATGACGAATTCTTTGAACAAACAGACGGCGTCGCCATGGGGAGCCCTTTGTCGCCTGTGGTAGCTAATCTCTTTATGGAGGACTTTGAGGAGAAAGCACTTGAGTCTGCTGTTTTAAAGCCTACGGTCTTCTGGCGGTACGTAGATGATACTTTTGCTGTATGGCCTCATGGCAGACAGGAACTGGAGAAATTCCTTCATCACTTAAACTCATTACATGAGAACATCAAATTTACGATGGAGATTGAAAAAGAGGGCACTTTACCATTTCTAGACGTGCTAGTACGCCGTAAAAATGATGGGTCATTAGGACATTCTGTGTACAGGAAAGCGACTCACACAGATCTGTATCTCCAGGCGTCAAGCTGCCATCACCCAGCACAAACAGCCGGTGTTCTCAGTACCTTAATACATCGAGCGCATATAATATCGGATGATGAAAGCCTCCACGCAGAATTAGAACACTTGGAGAAGGTTTTCAAAGAGAATGGCTACACTTCTCGCCAAATAAGGAAGGCCATGCGCAACTATCATAACAAGAAGCAACGCACTGAGGACGCAGATGATGACTTTAAATCAACTGCGTTCCTTCCATACGCCGGGAATGTGTCGTCGAAAATAGGCCGATTACTGAAGAAAAATAAAATCAAGGTTATCTTTCGTCCACCAGCAAAGAACCGGGCCCTGGTTGGATCCGTTAAAGACGATTTACAACTGAAGAAGGCAGGCGTCTACAAAATTCCCTGTGAATGTGGCGCTGCATATATTGGCCAGACGACAAGAACTGTCCATGAACGATGTATAGAACATGAAAGATATACCCGTCTGCGGCAACCGTCAAAATCGGCAGTAGCAGAGCACTGTATTTCTTTGGGACATTCAATGGAATACAATGTAACAAAAATTTTATCCCCGGTTTCCGGTTTTTGGGATTCCGTAATCAAGGAATCAGTGGAAATACGTCTTGCCAATAATCTTATAAATCGTGACAACGGCTTTCAGCTGGATAAAAATTGGAATCCTGTTATTAAAATTATACAATCACAGCGGAATCGACAGTGTCATTCGATGCTCAATGACTAGATGAAACTTTATTTCCACCACCGAGGGCAGCACGTACAACTGGGCTATGCTGCGCATGTCAACATCTGACGCATGCGCTGTAGGATGCCAGTACATTTCACATGCGCGAGATTCGGCATAAATACCGCGACTGCACCTGGGCTCTTCAGTAGTTGTGTACTCACCTGATGATGGCCGGACGTCTCTGGGCCGAAATATCGTGGCAGAATGTCGACGGGATCCGGCTGCATACCCGGAAATTATTAGAAGATTACAGATTATAGTTCCATTAAATTAATGATAATGTCCCAGAAACTTGTAGAAAATGTGAAGGCGAATAAAAAGGACACGAACCACAACGCTCAGATCACTTCTTAACTCTGCATCTCTACTCGTTATGCTACGCAGAACTCATATCTTGTATGTCTATGTCTAGTATGTTATGATCTCCATGATCTCCTAAAGACTTTTATCATTAATATGCTATTAAGTGGCATTTAATTGTAATGTATCATAACATGCAAATTATAACATGAAAACTCTTTAATCATCAATGTGGTGCTTCCCCTCATTTCATTACAACAAATCATAACAAAACGCCACTTTTTCAATAGAGCCTCAAAGTGTCAGTGTTTTTAAACGGCGTAAATTCGTAGGACGTAAGTTACAATATAAAACATAGCAAATATGGGCTTAAACTGAAATTCAATATGACGTCTCCCAGCTCTGAAGTCTATACTGAAAAGAGGTAAAGATGGCTTGCATGTGACGTTGGTGCCTTTCTTTCATCGCACTGTTCTACTTCCCAATGCGCGTTCAGAGTGTCTGACATGTTTGATCTTGCTCTGCACGTTGGTAAAGACTCCGCTTCGTGCCTTTTCCCACGCTTTGACATCAGAAACTAGGGACGCTCAGTGTTAACGCTCGTGTGCACAGTCCGTGTGACGACAGCTTCATTGTCTGTCAGTAAATCCGGATCATAAAGTTTGCAGCTCTTAAAGTCAGAGAACAGAGAATTAAGTCTGACGTTGCGGCTGATAATAAAAGCAAGACCTATGAAAAATTAAGGCATCAAGACACGTTAATAGGATTTGTCAACTTATAAAAAGAGTTCGACATAGTAAAGTTGTGCTAGATGTTAGAATTTCTCAAGAAATCAGGTGCAACACAGATTTTATACAATTTGTACAAGAACCTACAGGGAGAAAAATGGACAACCATGAACACAGTGCTCGGATAAAAATGATATAATGAAGAAATGTCGTTTTTCACCCATATTGGTCAATCTGTTCATCGTATAAAGAAAGTTTCAGAAGTGGGATTAAAATCCATTGTGAAAGGATATCGACAGCGAGATGCGCTGGTTAGGGTACTGTTCCAAGTGCACGAAAGAATTACAGGACATTTTCAATGAAATGATCATATTAATGAGTACATACTACGGACTGGAACTAAACTGTAGAAAGACGAAAACAATGAGTGCTCAAGAAATGAAATTATCGATAATTACGAAATCAAAGTTTTGGACCACGAAGTAGACGAAGTGAAGGAATTTTATCAGCCTGGAAGCAAAATAACACATGATGGATGACGCAAACATGACATAAAAACAGACTAACTCATGAAGAGCGGGCGTTCCTGCAAAATGAAATCTGCTACCATCAAATACAGGTCTTCATCCGTGGAAGGGACTTCTGAGAATGCACGTATCTAGTACAGAATTGTATGAAAGTATTCATGGAAAATGGGAAAATAAGAGAATCAAAGTGTTTGAGATGTGGCTCTGTAGCCGGCCAGTGCGGCCGTGCGGTTCTAGGCGCTTCAGTCCGGAACCGCGTGACCGCTACGATCGCAGGTTCGAATCCTGCCTCGGGCATGGATGTGTGTGATGTCCTTAGGTTAGTTAGGTTTAAGTAGTTCTAAGTTCTAGGGAACTGATGACCACACATGTTAAGTCCCATAGTGCTCAGAGCCATTTTGACTCTGTAGAAGCATGTTGAAAATTAAATGCAGTGACAAGAAATAATGACGTTCCAAGGTGACAGGACACATGTTAGGACACCAATATATGACTTGTCCGACGCGTGCAGCGTACTTTCTACCCTTTGTTGTGAGTGCATGGAATCTGGCTGCGGCTACGGGAGACACTCCTCGCAGTACATTAATTACCATCTGCCTTTAAATGTTGTATGTATTGTATTGTATGTTAACCGGGGGCCTAGAAACGACGGAGAGGCTCCGTCCCCGCCGCAACCGCAGTGGTTCACAACCCTACGACGCCTACCGCAATCCACTTCACCCCTCCGTCGCCCCACACCGAACCCAGGGTTATTGTGCGGTTCGGCCCCCAGTCGACCCCCCCCCCCCCCCCCTCCCCAGGGAACGTCACACACCAGACGAGTGTAACCCCTATGTGTGCGCGGTAGAGTAATTGTGGTGTACGTGTACGTGGAGAACTTGTTTGCGCAACAATCGCCGACATAGTGTAGCTGAGGCAGAATAAGGCGAACCAGCCCGCATTCGTCGAGGCAGATGGAAAACCGCCTAAAAACCATCCACAGACTGGCCGGCTCACCGGACCTCGACACAAGTCCGCCGGATGGATTCGTGCCGGGGACCAGTCGCCGCTTCCCACTCCAGAAAGCTGTGCGTCAGACCGCTCGGTTAAGTGGGCGGCCTTCATATGTTGGAGGTAGAGTTTATGGGTATAAAAGCCACATACTACGGAGTCGTACTGATTCGTAGCTAGCTTGACAGACGTAGGGAAGAACGTGCGTTGTGGAGCACTGTTGGTGCATTCCCTTCGTGGTGTTCACTCGGCAGAAGTTGACAAGATGACCGATGCTGCATCGTCTAATGACACAGTTGCCCGCGCAGCGTGCTTAGCCAAGTGGAACTCACACGGATCCACATAGGCTGTGAGGTGGTGGTGTGCATAGGCTCGATGTTCTTCCTCAACGCTTCGTGCTGTTTTGTGTCGTAGCTAACTGCCATGTCTCCTTAGGCCAGCTCACACTGACACTGGGAATTCTGCCGACGACCGACATCGTCAGATCAGTAAGCCGTTATGTGCACCGTCACAAAGTAGCCAATATCATCGCCCGGACGTACAGATGTCGGACTACAATCGGTGAATTTCATATCAGTTCGTTTTTTTCGGTCATATCAGCCGACACGTCACGAAACATGGACTGTGTTATGTCGACAAGATCAGTCAATGAAGAAATTTGGCATCCTAGGATGAAAGATATAATCGGAATATAGTTCGGAATCAATGAATTGGAATCATGAAACCACAAGTAAGCAAATCTTCACCTGAAATTTTCAGTGTAGATTATAACCTGAAAAAATTATTTTTCGAAGTGAGAAGGACGCCGCATCTTATGCTTAACTTAGCTGTAGTGGATCTTTTTTGAGTTTGTGGTAGCTGGAAATTGCCTGCTTACTGGCGTTTTTATGCCAGTAGGGTGATGATTTCTGTTACATGAAACGGTTTGCCAATGTGTTGAGTGTGTTTCCAATTTTCAGTGCCTTAGGTTTTCTGAGTATTTTGTTCTAAACTTTATGTCTGCCTTTCAAATGTCTGCTGAATCACAGTCATTGAAAGGTAACTGATGTACGTCAGCACAATTTGAAATAAATGCAGCAAATCAGAGTTTTTGTAATATTGGTGTTCAAGGTCATCACGAATCATTGGAGTATGTAAAGCCGGAGACCCATACGGAAACACTGTCCGAAAGTTAATTTCGAGCTCTATAAAAACATTAAAGATACACCTCTGGCTAAAATAAAACTGGAAATGATAAATCGATATTTGCCCATTTGGAGATTATATCTTTGCATCATTTACGCCTACACCACGTTCTTAAAAGTACAGTTCCTTTTTGCGATGCCCTAAAGCCTAATTTAAAAGCTATTATTTCACTCTTGCATCCCACATACTATGAAATATTAAATATATTCCATGCCGAATTTTGAAATTTCGCGTAAGACACTGTAATATGGTGGATTTCCCCTATTAAAAGTTACACACAGTCTGAAATAATACTGCCACCAGAAATCTTATTACTTCCATTTTCGAATCTACTGGGCAATTTTAAGGAGCACTGAAGTTTTCCTTACTAGAATCTGATTATCTGCATATACTGCCACCATTGCATTAATTTTCAGCAGTTTTAGAATAAAGTGAGCTACTGTGAAAGCACAAATCCATCTTTCACTAAACAAAACTTGCTAATTTACGTACAAATTTTATCCATGCATCATATAACAGAAATGTCATCCTCTATCACCATGTAAATAACTCATTGTGTGTTGATAACCTCGTTGGCAAAACCTTTATACACCGAAGTCCCACATCCCGCCACTATAGCACAGTAAATCCTACTCCGAACAAAATGCAATATGTTACTGAAACTACATTGTTTTGTAAAACACACGTATAAATATGAAAAACGTCAGAGACCACGTGGTATCTCTTCTGACGCTAATCAGCGATGGGAGAAGGAAAGTGACGTCAAAAAGTTACAGAGTTCTTAACTTTTGTAGAATGCCGTTTTTTTTCTTTTATGTTATATATTCGTTAAACTTATCTGATAATTACAATAACAGTTCGAGACAAATGTAACTGATCTACACGCACTCGGCATCTTTTCAATAGCGAAAGCCGTATTGGAGTACTCGTCTCCAAGCACAGAGGCGTCGTGGTCGCATCCTTGGAGGTTAACATCTGACCTGCTTCATAATTCCAACGTAATCCAACCTAACGTAACAGCGTTGATTCCGCCAAAAATTGACGAAGGAGACAGGACGCAACGTGACTAGGCTGTCGGCCGATCTTACGGGAGCCGCGTTGAGCGGCCTCGCGGTAAGAGGCGCCATGCCACTAATTGCACGGCCCCTACCGCCGGAGGTTCGAGTCCTCCCTCGGGCACGGGCGTGTCTGCTGTCTTTAGCGTAAGTTAGTTTAAGTTAGTTTAAGTAGTGTGTGAGTCTAGGGACCGATGACCTTAGCAGTTTGATCTTATCAGGCCACGTCTGGCGACCGTCGTCGGTGCTGCTGTGAACACAGCCTTAGCTGCGCTGAAGAAGCGCCTATTGAACGCAGTCGGCGAGCGTTCACTTGTCTGAAAACGAGTGAGACCGAACCGCGTGGACACCAAGTGGAATCGTAAAACTACCGTAGGCAGCTGCGCACCATCATTGCTAAGCGTAGACTACAGTACCTGTGGTCAATTAAGGTCATACCTGCATTACGTTTACGTTAGGTGTGTTGCATACCTATCAGGCACTACATCGTAACCATCACTTTCTTTATGTATGCGGTCAGTGTCTTACTGGAGTCCGTTAGTAACCAGAAGTGGATAATTGTCTAGAAACTGAGCGAAGACATATAAAGGGCCATGTGACCTACGGAACATTTTTGTTCTACATTTTTATCCTCCTGTCTTTAACTTAAAAATAAACAGTATTTATAGCAAAATTAAACCTATCAATGTTTAATTCAAGTTTCATTCGAAAATTGTCGATCTGTAGCATGAGGGATGTTGTAGTAAAAATAAAGCGAACAATAAAGATTTATCACATAGCGCTAAAAAAACGCTGTCTTCTCAAGGAACGCTAAAATACAAACCGCAAAATAAAAGTAAATCGAACATTACTTCAATATTTCGTCGAACTGACATAAAACGTGTGTCCGTTATTCATAATCAACTTTCACGATATCAATAATAATAGGAAACTCTTCCTTTGACCAAGATGATGTATTGAGTACAAAATAACAACCATAATTATATATATACCAACCATAAAAAGAACTGTCAAATTTTAGATAAATATCTGCGAGCCTCCGACAGAGCAACTAGATTTGGAAAAACCCACATCCAATCCGATTGAAATCCACCGTCACTTAAAGAGGTAAAGGAAATAATCAATTCTTTGAATAACAACAAGTCTCCAGGGGAAGACGGAATCATAGCAAAAGTATGTAAATTAAATGATAATAATCTCACACAAGCAACCCACAGAATTGTATCAGACATTTGGGAAACTGAACAAATACCTGCAGAGTGGAAATGTGCATTAATTCACCCTCTCCACAAAAAAGGTGCAAAAGCCGATCCAAATAATTACAGGGGCATTTTCACTGCTCCCTGCAAATACAAAATTCTTTCAAAGGTCCTGTTAAACAGACTAGAAGAACAAATCGACAAGTTAATAGGAGAGTACCAGGCAGGGTTTCGCTAAAGACGATCTTCCATTGAACAGATATGCAACTTAAAAATAATTTTGGAAATGACACGATGTAGAAATACTGTGGTAACTTTTGTTGATTTTACAAAGACTTCAATAGATGCACAAACATAATTCCACGCTTTAGAGGAGTTCAGGATTGACAGGAAAACAAGGTCAATTATTCAACAGGCATTAACAGATACAACCTCCAAAGTTAAATTCATGGAAGAAACATCAGAAGCATTTCATATCCATGCCGGTGTTCACCAAGGAGATGGAATGTCCCCCCTTCTATTCAACAAGGTTTTGGAAAAAATTGTGGGGACATGGGAAAAGGAAATAAAAGGAAGTCAGCTTGGGATTAGAAAAGAGCAGAGAATCAGGGTAAAGTGTCTGGCTGTCGCGGACGATCTTGTCATTCTAACGAACACCAGAGAGGAAGCCAAACTTACATTGGAAAAACTACACGAAATCTCGCAGAAAACTGGGCTACAAAGCTCCTACGAGAAAACACAGTACATGGAAAACAAACCTGTAGATAATCTCCCCATTACTACTCAGTACTGGAAAGTGGAACAAGTTGCCCACTTCAGATATCTGGGAGTGATAATCCAACCAACTGAACTCAATAGCCAATAAAGATAGAATCTCCAGATTACAAAAAATCATATAAGCTCACTTGGAATCACTATAACAAGAAATCTATTTCTGTCAATGCGAAACCAAGGCATTACAACACAGTAGTCTTACCAGAAGCACATTATGCTGAAGAAACTGCAGCGATTCATGATCATACGAAGATCAAAGACATTGAGAAGCATGAAAGGAAAATTCTGAGGAAAATATATGAACCAGTGTTTCGGGAAGGAATTTGGATGAAGAGGCCAACTAGAGAGTTTTACAAAGACATCAAAACAATAACAGACACCATTAGAAAGAGAAGTATGAAATTTTATGGACATATCAGCAGGATGAATAAAACCAGGCTCACAAGGCAAATCTTTGAGATAGTAAACAAGAGCAAACTTAAGATAAAGTGGATCACTGAAACAGAAGAAGACATTAAAGAACTGGGAGTCACACAGGACAACATAAACAACAGAGAACAGTATAGAAACATCATAAAGAAATATACACTTAAACAAGAGCACACGGAGAACAGAACGGGAAAAAGATGGTCGGAAGAAGGCAAGAGAGAACACAGTGAACGTATGAAGAGAATTTGGGAAGAACGAAGAAAGAAGAAGAAATCATGACTGCTCAAGTTCAATCGCTCTCTTAAAAGTAAATAATCGAAAATAATTACATATATATATATATATATATATACAGGGTGGTCCACTGATAGTGACCGGGCCAAATACCTCACGAAATAAGCATCAATCGATAAAACTACAAAGAACGAAACTCGTCTAGCTTGAAGGGGGAAACCAGATGGCGCCTATGGCTGGCGCTGCCGTAGGTCAAATGGATATCAACTGCGTTTGTTAAAAAATATGAACCCTCATTTTTTATTACATATTCGTGTAGTACGTAAAGAAATATAAATGTTTTAGTTGGACCACTTTTAGACGAATATGTAATAAAAAATGGGGGTTCCTATTTTAAAAAAACGCAGTTGTTATCCGTTTGACCTATGGCAGCGCCAACTAGTGGGCCAATCATAGAGCCATCTGGTTTCTCCCTTCAAGCTAGACAAGTTTCGTTCTTTGTAGTGTTTTCGTTTGACGCTTATTTCGTGACATACTTGGCCCGGTTACGAGTGCAAAACAAACAATAAAAGCAACGAGAAGTCGTCGCCTCTCAGTTTATGTCCTACATATTCATTTGTTTCTTTGTCTACCAGTGTAGCACTACCACCGGTAACCGTATCTCTTACTACGTCATTTACTTGTTGTACCCAAACTAATGAACCGTAGTACTGGTAGAGCGCAACTCTAATAGCGAGCGGTGGGAAGCGACTGCCGCTTTGCCGCTCGAATGCAGTACTCTAGTGGCCTGAACAAAGGCTGTCGGAAAGGTGGTTCTCTTCAGAACAGCAGCATTCAGGGTCCGCCACAGGTGTGCCGCCGGCGGAGCGCAGGGCAAACACGCCGGTCGGCGGCGCTCGGCGTCGTTAGCGGGCCGTCCTGGAGCCGGGCGTGCTAATGAGCGGGCGACACCACCTGCTGTCCGGTGTGCCGGCCGCCGAAAGCTCCGGCCCGAAATGGCGCTTTCCCATAGCCCGCAGCCGCCGCCGACGCCGAGAACAGACCCTGCACTGTTGAGCGCTGTATCTCTGCCAAGTACTCCCCTTGACTTTTAACCCAACGAAGATCAGTTCTCCGGACGAGGAGAGCCGTAAACAGCTGTTAGCAAGACGAGCTGTTTGTCCTGTCATGCGCGTTTCTATTTTTCTTCCGTAAATAAGGAACACGTTATGAGCTTAAGTACCTACCACTTGGGAATTTTTTGGATGCTTGAGAGTACTCTACGTGTACCCACAGGAATGTAGCGCCTGATAACTATGTTGCTCAAGGTAGGATATTCACAGCATAGAGAATATGCTGTGTGGCATGTTAATTTTAATCGTGTTGGTTTCTTTTATCACATAACGCAACTATTGCACCTTTAATGGGCCGGCCGCGGTGGCCGAGAGGTTCTAGGATCTTCAGCCGGGAACCGCGCTGCTACTATAGTCGCAGGTTCGAATCCTGCCTCGGGCATGGATGTGTGTGATGTCCTTAGGTTAGGTTTAAGTAGTTCTAAGTCTAGGGGACTGTTGACCTCAGATCCTAAGTCTCATACTGCTTAGACCCATTTGAACCATTTGAACCTTTAATGGCATTGTGCTTTTTGATGTATGAGTCGGTAGTTTACTATAACTGAAATAGTTCTTTGCACCAGTCATCTATTACTACACTACGCCATTCTGTCGCTCATACCATCATCTTCAGGCTTAAAATAATGAAGTAATTTTCTTCTCATGTATTTTGTGGAGCCCTGTCAAAATCTGCTGTTGCGTACATCTGAATCTCCATGAAATAGTAAGACCACCGTGATTATTGTTGCGGGCACCCCTTCACTGTCAGGTGGTACGCATTGCTTCGAAGAAAGTACAGCAGGAATCTTTCCTCCCAGTAACAGTCGAAGAAAAGGTCATCCTCGATGATTATACTAGAAGTTGTTGTGATGATGATTGTTTTAAACCTCCTATTGCTCCAATAATAATTCTTAGGTTAATAATAATTCAAATAAATGTTCGTAATTGGATACAATGTGAAAGGATTATTATTGGAGCAATTTTTTGAACTTCGATAGCCACTCATACCAGGCTAGTTCTCAACAGCCTGTTCACCCAAAATTTTCGAAAGAATGGAAACGTTGTGGTCATTAGAGACAAGGGCACCTTCAAGAGTGGCCCAGATAAGTGTGATAGGACCATTTTTATCCTCTGTATACATAACTGACCTGGCGGACAGGGTGAGCAGTAATTTACGGCTGTAGTGTACGAGAATGTATCGCTGTTTAGTGACTGTAGGGATGTTCAAAATGACACACAAAATTTCTAGCTGGTGTGATAACGGCAGCTTGCTCTAAATGTACACAAATGCAAGTTACTGCAGATGAGTAGGAAAAACAGTTCTCTTACGTTAGATCTCAGCATTAGTAAACTGCAGCTTGACAGTCACTTCGATTAAATACCTATGAGTAACGTAGCAAAGCGAAATGAAATAGAATGAACACGTCAGGTTGATGGTAGGGATGGTAAATGCTCAACTTCTTTTCACTGGGAGAATTTTGGGAATATGCAGCTCATACATAAAGTGACGGCGCATACAACGCTAGTCAAAACCATTCTTGAGTACTCTGCCAGTGTTTGGCATTCTCACCAGCTGGAATTAAAGGACGACATCAATGCAATTCAACGGAGGGATTCTAGATTTGTTACCGACAGGTTCAATCAGAACGAATTTATTACGGAGATACTTCGG